>NW_013677580.1:4700-12416 GCF_000517525.1 Limulus polyphemus | reverse complement strand
GGCGTGTATCGTCTTTGTTGTGTTTCTGAAACTCAACCAACTGATGCTATTTTAACACCACTTGATGAGATTCAGGATGCGCTATGAAATTAAAAACCGGCCTTTGAATGTATCATTCCAAGACGCTGGTTGTTATTTGTAAAACAGGCATGGGCTGCACATCAAGCATACCGGCCTACTTATCAAATTTCTCTATATACATAATTATATAAAATTACAAAAAAATCTGAGGATTTTTATCACATTAACGACTTGTTCATGACAAAATTTTTGTTTAACAGTTTAACTTGGAAAAGTCCGAAATAACTTTTAATTTATAGTTTTGCAACACTTTGGAAGCTTAAAAGTACATTTGATTTCTATAGGCAATTAGACATTCAGAAACTTCACTCGTACAGGTCTCATATCCAGTAACGCCACTTCACAGTTATTCGTAACTGGAAACAACACGAAAATGGCCAACTATCCATTTTTATGGGTCTGTTTTATGACCCAATTCAACCATCACCCTAAAAGTGGGCGAACCAGCTGTTTTTATTCAGTACGATTACAATGATGGCTTCCTCGCACGTCACAAAACGCGAGGACCACTTTTGAGAGTGGAAAGTGCTTTTGGTGGCCCTTCATAGTTAAATGTCACATCTGAATACGACACCAGTTTTAATAATCGAAAAACGTCTGGGTTAATCAAACGTGATGTCAGAGCGTTACAAAGGTTCACTTATTAACAAATCTTTTTTTTCCCGCAATCACTCTAACAGTACTTCAACCAGCATGGACACGAATGAATGGTACCGAATGAATGACAGCTTGTCAAGAAGATAATAATTTGAGAAGAGTTATGTTTACAATGAAGTTGAAACTTTTGTTGTTGGTAATGGAAAAACTTGCACGCTGTCTCCCAGTACCATTGCATCAATTTTTTTATCTGTTTATATATATGCTTAGAATCTTTATATAAAATCAGGGTACTGTTCGGTGCTGTTTAGAATACTTAGAAACAACATGTTACACACAGCAGGAGAATACATCGTCCAAAGTTTACATGCGTCCCTGAATAATGACGTAACTAAAGTTTCCATCGAAACTAATTTTTCAATTCACTGTATGTGTCAAATGAAAGAGTACACTTCCGGTGATGTTTAATCTGTTATGGTAGATCGGTTTATTATATCTAGCGCTTAAAATTTGTGCAAGTCGAAGGTAAATACGACCAGAATGGAAGGTTACAATATTTTATTAGAAACGGATTATCACATATTTCACAAAAGAGTTCAATTGGACATCGACTAGCCAAATTTAGTCAATTAATAAACTATTAACCTGATTCCGTTTGCACCCTTGTAATTAAAAATACCCGTAAAGTCGTCAAACCAAATAAGATAATAACACATATTTCAACTTGCAACTAATGTAGAATCAACGTTACGTTTTGATATATACTGTATAATTTTGTTTTATTTCTTTAGTAGCATGGCTAAAGCATGACGAGATGTATTACAAGCCACCAAAGTTTACGTGTGTGTAAATAATAACGAGATAAATTAAAGAGGTATCAGAAAGCCCTGATGAACCAGTTACCATGTGAGGTAGCCCTGATAAACCAGTTACCATGATTAAATATTGGATTTAATCATTACACGTAACTACTAATTATCAAATAAACGTTGTGAGGTAGCCCTAATGAACCAGTTACCATGATTAAATATCGGATTTAATCATTACACGTTACCTACTTGTAACAACTACTAGTTACCAATTGTACAAAACGTTTCATGGTACATAATCTTAACTTTATCCAGGCCGTGGCATCCAATCGTTTGTTTGTTTGTTTTTGAATTTAGCGCAAAGCTACACGAGGGCTATCTGCGCTAGCCGTCCCTAATTTAGCAGGGTAAGACTAGAGGGAAGGCAGCTAGTCATCACCACCCACCGCCAACTCTTGGGCTACACTTTTACCAACGAACAGATGGATTGACCGTCGCATTATAACGCCCCCACGGCTGAAAGGGCGAGCATATTTGGTGTGAGAGGGATTCGAACCCGCGACCCTCAGATTGCGAGTCGAGTGCCTTATCCACCTGTCCATGCCGGGCCGCATCATCCGATCGCCCCTTGAACTTGTAGTATGAGTTAATTGGCATGACTTGCAAGATACCTTGATGAGGATAACTGCAAACAAACCAGAAGGGTAGATTAGCATTATTAAAGTGTTTCAAAATGCTTAAAGTCGTGAATTGAGCGTGAAAGAAAAGAAATTACATTTTTCTTGTTAAATTGAATTAACGCTGAGAAATGGCCAATGGAATAGGAAGCGAATGATGAAGGGAAAGGAACTGCTTGAATAGGAAGCGAATGATGAAGGGAAAGGAATGCTTGAATAGGAAGCGAATGATGAAGGGAAAGGAACTGCTTGAATAGGAAGAAACAGTTCCTTTCCCTTCATCATTTCGACACGTGTTTGCCAACTTCGCCTGTGATTATAATTGAAATTGTTTACGTATTTTATCGTTTCGAGTATAATTTGTTGCAATTTTACTGCTAAAAGATTTTATTTGCATTATTTATAAGGAAAATAATCTAAGTTTGTCTGTTCTTTGGTTATTTTTTTATCATGAAGTTTATTTCAATTGAATTATTTATGTTAGAGTTTTTTTTTAGTTAATATATTATTCTATAACTTACGAAGGTCAGTTTTCACTTCATTACATTAATTAACATAAAACTACTCCAAATCATTTTGTGAAACTAATAATATTTTCTCATAAAAACTAAAACTTTTTGCGATATTTTGTACTTTATGTTTAAGGTTTTTTTGTTTGTTTTTCAATGTTTGTTTAATTTTATTTGAATTGAATCTGAGCAATTCACTTTCAAGCTGTAATCGCATGACTGCCACAAAGTCATAGAAAAGTGAAAACATTATTGTTACTTGTTTCTAAGTATTTTCCGTTTTCTGTACGTGTAAGTGATAAGTCAATATGATTTGTTTTTATTTTAAAACATGTACTAGTCACGAGTGATTAAGAGAAAAATAAAATCCATTACATAACTGTGTTTTGTACTGAGAATATACATTAAAGTGGCTTGTTACAAGGGCCTCGTGTGGATGTATCATAATATATTATAAATACCAGTCACTTGCTAATGATACAGTAGTACCTATTTTTTTATCTCTTCTAAAACATCTGTGACTTAAAACAACAACTGGATATATCACGTGAAACTCCAGACTAAAATGTGATTCTTTACACGTGAAACTGTAACAAGAAAATCACTTTCAGTTCTGCCTGAGATGTGGTAATTATTAGTCCATAATAAGTCTTATATCTGAAAGACCTGGCCTGGTCTGGTGGTTAGAGAACTCGACTCACAATTTGCAGGTTGCGGTTCGAATCCCCATCCCACCAAACATGCTCGCCCTTTCAGCCGTGGGGGGCATTATAATGTGACGGTCAATCCCACTATTCGTTGGTAAAAGAGTAGCCCAAGAGTTGGCGGTGGGTGGTGATGACTAGATGCCTTCCCTCTAGTCTTACACTGCTAAATTAGGGACGGCTAGCGCAGATAGCCCTCGTGTAGCTTTGCGTGAAATTCAAAAACAATCCTTCTAGTTTATCACTGCTAAATTAGCCCTCGAGTAGCTTCGAGCGAAATTCAAACCAAACTTACAATCAAACTTTTGTAAATGTGTAAAACGTTCACAAAATGACACAAGAAGAATAAACATGCAAGACCTTGTAATTAAAGAATGTTCTGGTGCATTCAGTAACACTTGAGTAACATCATGTATAGAAAAAACTGTTATGATGAAGTTTAACTGTTTTACACCAGGGCGCATCCAAATAACAAAATGGTGAAAAATCGTAGCTAGATCTCACGATTTTATTAGACTAGGTATCTTAGAGTTGTTATATATTCATAAAATAATAGAAATGTGATTCTCTCCGTCTCATAACGCTAAAATTTGGGTTTCGATAAGTGCGATGTTAAGAGCACAAAATATTCCCCTCGTTTTAACAAAATAGGCTACACAATATGGGGGTGTGTTACAGAAAGGTTTTCAAATTCCGAGTCTTTCCGACTGGACATTGATGAGCTTAAGTACTTACAACGCCAGACTCCGAAGTTAAATACAGTACAGATAGCCCATTGTGTATCTTTTCACGACAAAACAATAACAATTGTGAAACTGAATCAACATTTCTTCACCGTTACATTAGATTCGACCCAACGCTAACTTAATCTTGTTCATTGAACGCGGTTTCATCAGTTCTCAACAAATTAGATGTGGCTATGAAAGCTAATTATTTGGCAGTAAAATATGATACTTTTCGTATTAATGGGGGCCAAATCTTACGAATACATATGAATTTCCTCGGGAGGACAGAGCGCACATAGCCCATTGTGGAGCTTTGCACTAAGAACTATAAATATCTAGGTGAAGCATAGCTGGAACGGATATGATTTCTAAAATATTCCAAAATGTATTAATAACATAAGTGAGATTATCTGTGATTAGATCAGTGGAATGTAATGAATAACGGAAGGAAACGTTTGTTCCGTTTATAATCGGATATTGGTGCATAGCTAAACAAGGGTTATCCAATGAATAACGGAAGGAAATGTTTGTTTCGGATATTGGTGCATAGCTAAACAAGGGTTATCCAATGAATAACGGAAGGAAATGTTTGTTTCGGATATTGGCGCATAGCTAAACAAGGGTTATCCAATGAATAACGGAACGAAACGTTTGTTCCGTTTGTTTCGGATATTGGTGCATAGCTAAATAAGGGTTATCCAATGAATAACGAAAGGAAAGGTTTGTTTCGGATATTGACGCATAGCTAAACAAGGGTTATCCAATGAATAACGGAAGGAAACGTTTGTTTCGGATATTCGCGCGTAACTAAACCAGTGCTTCCACGATTTGATAGGCTAGAGGGATGGCAGCTAGTCATCAATACCCACCGCCAACCCTTGAGTTATTCCACTCGAATAGTGGGATTTAATCATTTCTCTTATAACGCAGCCACGGTTCCAAAGGACGGATGGCGATATTGCGGCAACAGGATACACGTGAATTGTGTAAAAATGATTTACTTCTATAATAACCAACAACGTTTCAACTCATAAGAATAAGTCATCATGAATCAAAATAGTACAACCTGGCGATGGTTGAAGCGTTACTGGTTGGAGTATTAAGAAGTTTTATTTCCTTAAAGCTGCTTAGTATACTTTATTAAAATTTTTATTCCCTTACCGAAGCTTAGTGACGTCAAGTTCTTCGAGGAATCTTTAACGTACGACGACAGCACACGAAACGGTTTGTGTTTATGTGTTCCGTAAGTAAGATAAACTCAATTCTTTCTTTCATGTTACTTTCATCAACATGTAATGTTAAACATATTTAACTTTATTCGCTTTGTATTTATATTATAAAGATTATTTTGCATTATTAGCTTAGTATGTACCTCGTGAGATATTATTGGAATTATGGCCGAAAGTATAACAGCAACGGTACCCAACTTATGAAACAATACATTCTAATCTTTATAAGCTTCATCTTTAGTTGTGATCAGTAGCTGACTTTCATCAGAAAGTTAATATTAATTGTAGAAGGATTTTTTTTGGTGGAGAGTGGAACAGCTGATTATTGTATGTAACAAGTTGAAAAAAAAAACATTTTCCTGCCAGGTTTATCTTCTATTTCCTTATGTAAACTGAACGTTAATATCCAGTAATTAGCCTTGTTCTACAGTGAACTTTGATTAACATATCAGATTATTATTCGAATCTATAAATTATATGTGTACATATATTTCCCTATTATTCTTGAATTCAGAGAAAATAAAATGTAATAATGATGACAATGTATGTCCCGATTCATGTATTAACTATTTTGAACACATACGAGAAATAAGGACATCGTTAAAAGCAGGCGTTTCGCATCTACTCCGTTAATACCAAGGGAAGCTGTCCTGTTTAATCAGGCGTACACGCTACTAATGAGCTTTTAACTTATGTTACTACTAAACCATATATTATGTTGATATATGCCTAGGATATTTTCAAGAAAAAACAGACACCGTTTTTTACGACAAATTCAAATAATCAGTTAGAGAATTTCACAGTCGAAATGTCTTGGACGTTCTTCAATGTTTATTTGTTTATTTTAGAGCAAAAAAAAACCACCAATCGAACTCCGGATTTTAGCGATGTAAATCTGTAAACTTACCACTTTCTTTAATGTAAGTGTGGGTGTGGGCGATTTGTATAAATACCACAATACTACGAAGGTACGTACGAACACGACACTCCTTGAGAAGTTCGCTAATATTCTAAGTCCAAACTTCCATTAAACACTTAATTGCTACAATGCATGCTATTATTTGTTGCAATTAGCACATTTGATTAAACGTTTCGTGCCGAGTCGACATGTCGTTGTGAAGCAAGTTAGAGTTTTGAACCTTGGTTGACCTGGTTGACCTTTAAAACACTTTTCCGCTAATAAATGTGTTACTCGTCATCTGCTACTTAGAAACTTTAGATTTAAACTTCAGATTTTTAGCACTGTTTGCAAGTATAAAATAAAAACGTTTGTTTTAAGGCTCAATTTCAGTAACAAGTATACACGGTTCTTCTAGTAACAGCTCAAGTTTATAAGTAATTATAGGATTCAGAAAATGAACATTTATATTGTAAGTGTATGAAAAATAGTTATTGGAATCTATTAATAAATAATTCCAGAAATATTTTTATTTGTTGTAATTTTAGTATTTCCCGTATTTGTATTTCGCAGACATTCACATTGTTTTTATAACTTAAACGAAACGTTGATATATATATATATATCTTTTTTTACTTAAACTCTTTTCCGAATAATTCATTTATTTGTTCTAACTCGAATTTTACGTAAATTTACAAAAGAACCAAAAACAACTTAAAAAAAACACGCCTTTTTAATTTTTGTCTTGCACGAATAACCAAACTAAGTGTGAACTTATTTTACAAACAAGGCGTCGAAATAAATTTTAAAATTCAAATGAATCACGAAGCAACTGAATAAACTGGAAAAAAAGGAGGTTTCTTGGAGTTTAAACTTATTGTATCTCTTTGATACAAAATATTTCCAAGTCTGATTGTTTAATGCTGAAATCCGGGTTCAAGTGTTAGGCGGAGGTTTTTTTTGTTTAAAACGTAACGTTGTGTTGACGGCACGAAATTCGAAAGTCAACACAAGTGGTCACGCTACCTTCAAATATTGAAAGGAAGCGCGCGAGGAATCTGGTACAAGGGTTTGGAAGTGTTCGAAAAAAACGTGTGCTGTATATAATTTCAGTTACAGTTTGCTCTATGTAGGCTGGCTAGATGATAGGTTCGAAAGTCCGCCGCCTTTCACGACGTGAATAAAAGAACGTCTTGAACGGAATGTAACGAATTCTTTGAACGTGTATCTGCACTTTTCACTCGAATTGGATAATGTATCCACATTCGATGACGAGGAACCCACTTTGAGACTAATAATGGCTGGAGACGGCTTAAATGGGTAATGAAGAAAACTTTAATATAAGTTTAACATGACAGCAAATGTACAACGTTTCGACAAGGTTTTGTCATCATCAGGTACTTTTGTTTTTAAATTTTATATTCGGGTTACGTAGTTTAAAGATAGTTTCACGGTATGATTGGTTTATGGTAGTGGATTGGTGAGAG
>NW_013677580.1:0-3924 GCF_000517525.1 Limulus polyphemus | reverse complement strand
TCATATATTATCATCATATTGTATTTAATAGAGTCATATATTATCATCATATTGTATTTAATAGAGTCATATATTATCATCATATTGTATTTAATAGAATCATTAAAATAGAACGCTCTTTTTTAGTGTACTGGATCAACTTTGAAATAAATAACCTGTAGTTGCTGTTTTCCTTGTGCAAAGCAACACAATGGGTTATCCGTACTCTGTTCACCGCGGGGGATCGTACCTCGACCATTTGTGTTATAAGCTACTGTTAATTCACGGAGGGGGAACAAATAACTTGTAATAATGGTTGGAGACGGCTTGAATGGGTAATGAAGAAAAACTTTAATACAAGTTTAACATAATAGCAAATGTATAACGTTTCGACAAGGTTTTGTCATCATCAGGTACTTTTGTTTTTAAATTTTATATTCGGGTTACGTAGTTTAAAGATAGTTTCACGGTATGATTGGTTTATGGTAGTGGATTGGTGAGAGAACATACTTAAACATATAAAACCTTGTCGAAACGTTGTACATTTGCTGTCATGTTAAACTTATATTAAAGTTTTTCTTCATTACCCATTTAAGCCGTCTCCAGCCATTATTAATGTATCCACATGTATTTCTTTTAGGTTTATATAGTTATTTGTTTATTCATTCATCGGTTTACTCGTTTTGTACTAAAATTTAATTCTCGTAATTTCGAAAACATAAATTAAAATAAAATTAAATTAAGATAAAGGTAGAATTTTTAGATAATTATAACTTACACAGCATTTCCTGGCTACATTGAAGCATTTTTCTTCTTTAGAGGCCGCTCCGTGAGCTTGAGATATATATAACACTAAAGGTCTGTGTTCGATCCTAGGTTAGGGCACAGCGTAGACAGCCCGTTGCATAGATTTGTGTTTGAAAGAAATAAGTGATTTAGTCTTTCTTTCTGATTCTGTGCTTTAAAAATAGCTATATTTTTTTTATTTGGTTGGTTTAGTGCAAAGCTACACAATAGGCTATATACGCTAATGTCCACAACGAGGAATCTAATCCAGGATCTTAGCGTTGTAAGTCCGCGAACTTACTACTGATTCATTGGAGGGTAAATAGGTATTCTATTTCCCTAACAGTCTTTAGAATAAGTGAATAGTTGTTTATTTAAAACAAAGATACAAAAAATATAAAAGTCTTTTACCAAAAACTGTAGAAGTTGCCGCAAAATTATGTATATTGTTACAAATTCAAAATCTCTCAGAATTTTCAAAATTAAGAAAAATTTCTAATCTTGAAAGAAAATTTATCAAACAGTAATAATTTCGGATTTTCTTGTTATTCCTCACATTTTTCCAACTGCGTAAATTAGCGATTTTAAAATTTAACATATTAATAATTTCATATTTCTATTCAAATTTCGAAATATAAAAGAATAAACAAAAGTTTTCAGCCATTGTTTTAACGTGATGTATATTTGTATGCAACCATAAACTGTATAACTTTAACATATCAAAATCAGAACATTTTATATTGGTCCCAGCTCGTACCATATTTTTCAACCATTGTTTTAACGTGATGCATATTTGTATGCAACCATAAACTGTATAGCTTTAACATATCAGAATCAGAACATTTTATATTGGTCCCAGCTAGTGCCATATTATAAGTGTTGGGATTTGAAAATTTATTTAAATATGGGTTTGAATGAAAAATGATATTTCGGATTTAATCGTGAAATTCCTCCGATATTATATAACTTTTCGAATTCAAAATAAAATATCCATTTATGCATAAGAGGTATGTTAATTCAAAGTATAGTCACGTAGGTGACTTTGATACATTAAATCAATTTATTATCTTTGTGATAAAGTTTGATTCTTTTTTGGATTAATAAACCAATTGAAACAAAGAAAAATGATAACTTCGTCGCAGACGTTGTGACGTTTGTT
This sequence comes from Limulus polyphemus, assembly GCF_000517525.1. Classification (NCBI taxonomy): domain Eukaryota; kingdom Metazoa; phylum Arthropoda; class Merostomata; order Xiphosura; family Limulidae; genus Limulus; species Limulus polyphemus. Next base: position 2,000 of record NW_013677580.1, on the reverse strand, counting down.
GTAAAGAATTGTAGAAAATGAGAACTATAACAGATAATTAATATCTAACAAAAAATTAACTTCCAAGATATTATCCATAAATAGAACTTATGTTTGTTGATGGACAATATGATGATAATATATGGCTCTATCAAATACAATATGATGATAATATATGGTTGTTAGCAGATTATATAATTGTTCTTAGTGAATTTGGTATCGTAGCAACAAACTGTCCTCTAATCAACATATATTGGTTCCTTCTCTAGAAGTCCTCACTTATCAAAATTACCACCAAGTTACATTTTCAAATTACTTTTTTTGTTGACATTTTATTTTTCTAATTTACATGGTCTAACCTGCACCTGTGGTCAATCTTTCGCTACCTGGGAGTGATTAAATAATTAAACCGGGGGCGCTCATAAACAGTTGTTTCTCCACACATAACTGCTATGTCCACCAAGAGGAATCGAACCCCTGATTTTAGCGTTGTAAATCCGTAGACTTACCTTCATTGCGCTATTAAAAGGTGTGGTATTTTTTTATGGCGTTACATGTATTGTAAGTAGTAGTAGTAGTAAGAAATACATTTCATTCCAGTCCAAGACACATATGATAAATAGGGTAATGTACTAAAAGGGTACACCCTCTCTTCAGCCAGACGATGTGTCTGATAAATGGAAGAAAAAAGATAGGTGAGTAAGAGAGAAACTAAAACTGTTGAATGTGGGACAAAAAGGCGAGAAAGTGTATGGAGGAATTTCACAGTGGGCGTGAAACAAGAGATGGGAAATGAGGATCATAAACATATGAACGAGAATAGCGTCAAAAGTTGATATGGAAGTGTATCAATGCAGCTGGGATGAGAGAACATGGAGTCAGGGTCCCATTAATGATGCTGGTCTGGAGTCGGCGAATCAGGAGAGTAGATATAACGTGGTAGGTCAGACGGCGGAATGTCAATATGTTCGGGATCATCAGGAGGAAGGGATAGTACATATAAGTTCAAGAGATGTTCCAGCGGAGGTGTGACATGATGGAGAGGGTTCTCAAGTGCAGAGGCAAAGATAACATTTTGATTACGAAAGCAATGCTGTACACAACAAATCCGAAGATCACGGAGGTGAACAAGAAAAAGGTAATACGAGCATAGAGGTCATGAGTAGGACTAGGTAACTGCACATGAAAGGCCAAACGTAAAGCATGTCGTTCTAACACTTGCAGACGGTCATAAAAGGATGGAGAAGCAGAAACCCAGGCAGTATGGCCGTAGGTAATACAAGGTCGTATGAAGGTTTTGTAAGTATGCATTGTTATGGTGTGGACGCCTTTTCCAAGCTGGCAAAGCACGATTATAATTAAGTATACTTGTCATACGACATTTGTATTAGGCCTATTATATTTATAACACTGAATTCTTTATCTAGTCTCTTTTCTAATTCATGAAAATCCCTAAAGAACTATATAAAGAACGCAGTGTTAAAAAGTATAATAGGCCTAATACTAGTGTCTTATGACAAGTACTGTTAGTTCTATGTATTGTTTGTTAAGAGTTACTCAGTGTTGAACTGAAAAACGGCACTGCATGTATTACGCAGATGGAAGGTTTTTATATCAACACATGTTGTAAACGTCTAAACTCAATGGTACCCACTAATGGACGTGTTAAGAAAACAGGGTGTCTATAAATTATGTTAACAAAGGTTCCTTTCTCCGAATTACAAATAAACTTTTTTTTTACACATCCTATACACTTACCACTACGTCCAGTCAATTTAGAAATACTTTTTATTGCTACATATGTTACCAACGGTTTTACAGCTCACCCTAAATTAAATGTTCATATATATGCGTAGTTTGTTACTTCTAGTGATTTAAGAACTTTTAGGGGTCAGATAATAAATTTATCAGAAATTTGAGAAATCTTTTAAAAGCAGAGTCGAGAAAGTGCTGACTGAAATAATTTTTTCTTTCTCTCCCTATTCTTTCTTTCTTTTTCTGTTTTTTTTTTTTTTTTTTTT
>NW_013677579.1:5678-12589 GCF_000517525.1 Limulus polyphemus | reverse complement strand
GGTGGCTCAGCTGCGGTAAAGTCTTGTTTCGTTTTTATAAGCTTCGAAGAGAAATAGATATTTTTGTCACCGAAAAGGATAGAGCTGATCCACTTCTGTCAGATCCTACCTGGCTGTCAAAGTTGTCATCACATCCCACATGAATGAATTCAACTTGGAACTTCAAGGAAATGATAACCTTATCTGTGATCTCTACAGAATCATCAAAGGATTTCGGAGAAAGCTATCATTGTTTGAAGCACAACTGGAAGGAGGAAACTTCTCTCATTTTCAGTGTTTCAAAGAGTTTCGCTCTGGAATAGCAAAAGATGTCAACCTCGAGTTTCCGAAGAAGATTATTAGTGACTTAAATTAGCATTTTTGGAGAGATTTTCAGATCTCGACAGAATTGAGAGTGACATTCTCCTGTTCCAGAATCCGTTTGATTGTAACCTTGATGACGTGCCAATCGAACTATAGTTGGAGCTCATTGATTTGCAAGCAAATGACTTGTTGAAAGAGAAACACGGAGAAGGAAAACTTGTTAAATTTTATCGGCTGCTTACCTAATGATGAGTTTTCAAAGTTGAAGAAATTTGCCTCTGGTATGGCATCAGTGTTTGGAACAACTTATGTCTGTGAGCAAACATTTTCAAAAATGAAGTATGTGAAGTCAGCACATCGAACGAAGTTGATTGATGAACATTTGAAAGCAATTCTATTGGTTGGATGCAGCAATTCCAAAGCAAATATTGATGATATCTCAAAAGCTAAACGCCAGTTTCACAAATCTCACAAACCTTTTTTGCTGCTTAGTTTGTGAGATTCGGATATGTGCGCACTGGATGTGATATAACTATCTTATTGCTAACGTCGCCTTCTTTGATAACTTTTTGAAAAATAAACATGTTTGTTGTCTTCATTTTTTGTGTATTCAGTGTATTGTATTGAACAAAATGGTTATGCGGCTTGCGCTCGTCATTCTCTCAGTTATCTGGCCCACTTTGAAAAAAGTTTGGTGACTCTTGCTCTAGTCTATCAGTTCGTAACTAACTGCCTCCCTTCAAGTCTACCAGTTCCTACAAGTTTCCTTTCCTCTTGTCTGCCAGTTCCTAACTATCTGCCTTCCCTCTAGTCTATATATTCCTAACTAGCTGCCTTCCCTCTAGTCTATCAGTTCCTAACTATCTGCCTTCACTCTAGTCTACCAGTTCCTACTAGTTTCCTTTCCTCTTGTCTGCCAGTTCCTAACTATCTGCCTTCACTCTAGTCTACCAGTTCCTACTAGTTTCCTTTCCTCTAGTCTATCAGTTCCTAACTATCTGCCTTCCCTCTAGTCTATATATTCCTAACTAGCTGCCTTCCCTCTAGTCTATCAGTTCCTAACTATCTGCCTTCCCTCTAGTCTATCAGTTCCTAACTATCTGCCTTCACTCTAGTCTACCAGTTCCTACTAGTTTCCTTCCCTCTAGTCTATCAGTTCCTAACTATCTGCCTTCACTCTAGTCTACCAGTTCCTACTAGTTTCCTTCCCTCTAGTCTATCAGTTCCTAACTATCTGCCTTCACTCTAGTCTACCAGTTCCTACTAGTTTCCTTTCCTCTTGTCTGTCAGTTCCTAACTATCTGCCTTCCCTCTAGTCTACCAGTTCTTAACTATCTGCCTTCCCTTCTAGTCTATCAGTTCCTACTAGTTTCCTTTCCTCTTGGCTGTCGGTTCCTAACTATCTGCCTTCCCTCTAGTCTATCAGTTCCTAACTAGTTTCCTTCCCTCTTGTCTGCCACTTCCTAACTATCTTCCTTCCCCTAGTCTATCAGCTCCTAACTATCTGCCTTCCTTCTAGTTTATCAGTTCCTAACTATCTGCCTTCCCCTAGTCTAACAGTTCCTAACTATCTGCCTTCCTTCTAGTTTATCAGTTCCTAACTATCTGCCTTCCTTCTAGTCTAACAGTTCCTAACTATCTGCCTTCCTTCTAGTTTATCAGTTCCTAACTATCTGCCTTCCTTCTAGTTTATCAGTTCCTAACTATCTGCCTTCCTTCTAGTTTATCAGTTCCTAACTATCTGCCTTCCCCTAGTCTATCGGTTCCTAACTATCTGCCTTCCTTCTAGTTTATCAGTTCCTAACTATCTGCCTAACTACCTGCCTTCCCCCTAATCTATCAGTTCCTAACTACCTGCCTTCCCACTAGTCTATCAGTTCCTAACTAAGGATAACTACCGTAGGTTCTGAAACTGACAACATTTCCTGGTTAGAACTTCAGATACTCCTTCTGACATTATGTATACGGGGTATAGAAGAAAGTTAAGGTACTAAAGGACTTTCTTAATGAACTTAAAAATTGTCGGGTTGCTTAGATTCTAACTTGTTCAAAACACTAAAGTCAAAGAATAAAACTCCAGGAAATAATGTTCACTTCATATTTATCAGTTATCTCAAAAATAGGTTAAACAAGCTGATAATTACTCTGCTCAGTCTACTCTAGAACATAATGACGTGGTCAAGGGGGCTCGAATCGCAATCTGCGGGATCGAACCCTGTCACCGAAATACTCGACTTCTCAGCCGTGGGAGTATTATAATGTGACATTCAATCCCAATATTTTACACGGTATTATGTAGGTACCTACTATTAGAATGGTATCCACGAAGGAACAAAAATATATAAAAAAAGTATTTTTAAGAATCCCCGACAAACTGGTCTTCCTTACAGAAAGTACGAACCACTTGGCTCTTTACGTTCACTTGTCGACAATTTTTAGTGTGCATTACATATACTCGAGTCCCCACTATTACTTAAAGGTACTTTAATGTTCTTACAAAAGCGAATAAAACAATTGATGATAGTATAATTATCTTCGCTAACTTTTTATTCAAAATCAATAAACTATAATTATTGCTCCTTATCAGGAGGAAGAGACGAGTTGTTTCCATGGTTACCTGACAGTTGATATTCTGGAACATTAAAAGGGTTTCTAGCATGATGATAAACCAGGTATTGGCGTTTTAAACAGACTAAAATACATCTGACGAAAACGAAAAAGTCTACTGACGACAACAAGTCAGTTGATACTGAAGATACGATTAAGCATGCTAAGAAAAATACAACGATTTCTGTAAAAATAATGTAGCGTGAAATTAAATGCTGTTGTTGTTCTTTTCGTCAGTTTATTTCTGTCTGTACGTGTTGAGAGATTGAGTTACTTATTTCGCTTCCTGGTTGTGATTAGATACTGTTAGAAACACGACAGAGAAATGTTTAAACAACACAGTCTCGACTGGATGAAGCTTCGCAGCCTAAACTGTAGAAAAAAAAAACGTGCAAAAATCATCATTTTGTGATTAACGACAAGAGTTGTTTTTATATGATACAAAAACTATATTCTACTTTAAATCGGTTGCTTTCAAGTTACCTCCCACAGCGGGGTGTCTATTTTAATTATTATTGGTTGTCTCACAATTGTCACGTGGTTTCAGCAACTAAATGTAGATTTCCTTCTTAGATGTTATTTTGTATGTCACCTTTTCTTGCTACCTGGTAAAATGAAATCATTATCAAGAAAAAAAATTAATATTTCATTCTAGGAATGAAATAGGAATAAATTCCTGAAACCTGAACCAAAAGCTTTAGTCAGTGATCTGAAACTTTAACCACTAATTTTAGCCAGTGATCTGAAACTTTAACCACTAATTTTAGTCAGTGATCTGAAACTTTAACCACTAATTTTAGTCAGTGATCTGAAACTTTAACCACTAATTTTAGTCAGTGATCTGAAACTTTAACCACTAATTTTAGTCAGTGATCTGAAACTTTAACCACTAATTTTAGTCAGTGATCTGAAACTTTAACCACTAATTTTAGTCAGTGATCTGAAACTTTAACCACTAATTTTAGTCAGTGATCTGAAGCTTTAACCACTAATTTTAATTAGCGATCTCAAAGCTATATATCTCTCGGTCTACCTACAAACAAATCAATGTAAATATCTCCTAATGTAGATGACAAAGATAAAGGTTAATGGGATATACATAATTTCAAATGCTTTAGTTTCCTTTTCAACGAATACTATCACATTATTATGATGTATTAACTTCCTTCCCATTGTAAGTCTCGAAAAGCTTAATGGAGCTCCACATAAAACAAAATCACCTGAAACGGATGACAACATATTATTACGATGTGTTATATTCCTTCTCAAAACACGTCAAATCTAGTTAATCTGAAAAGTATCATGCTTTAAAATGGAAACACATTACCAGTAATCACAGGGAATATAAAAGTTTAAGTAAAAAGCGAAATAAACCAGCGAAGTCTGATTCTGCTGGTTTCTAACTTCCGCTTCCACCCACAGCAAGACTTCGAGGAAACTCGACTTTTTTTCTTCTTCAATATTCTTATCGTCAAGGAGCTTAAATTATTTATCTCCTGCTGTTCACTGGGTGAATCGGTGTTATGGATTTCCAACGCTAAAATCCGGGGTTCGATTTCTTGTGATGGATATTATCGCTCAAATCTTAATGTTATTACATTAAGAGTCAAACCCTTGATCGAAATTAGTCAGCTGAAGTGTCTAATAAATATTTTATCTTTCACTGTGTCAAAACGACACTTTTAATAGCACCATGTGGCTGAAAAAAAATATCATGACGATACCCTTCATTCAGTTTTCGTTTGCTATTATCATTACATCTGCGAAACTACGTTCGACTGTGTAGAATCTACTATACAAAAAGTACTGCCTTTCTGACGTGTAACAGAAGACAGCTTTACGAAGTACTAAAATGGATAACCTATAGTATTAGAACTGTAATGAAACTGGATGATACTTAATGTCTCTACGAGAAAAGTGAAACTAACGTAAATTTATATGTTTGTTTTTGAGAACAAAGCGGCGTAATGTGTCATCTCGGCTACTCTCACTGCAGGGATGGAAACTTGAATTTTAGTGTTATAATCCTACAAGGTTATTGCTGAGCCATCGAGCGAGACACTAATCTTAACAAAAAATATTGAAATCATTACTGTTGTACATTACTTAGACATGGAGAAAGTGTCTTATTTAGACATGGAGAAAGTGTCTTACTTAGACGTGGAAAAAGTGTGTTACTTAGACGTGGGGAAGTGTGTTACTTAGACGCGGAGAAAGTGTCTTACTTAAACATGGAGAAAGTGTCTTACTTAGACATGGGGAAAGTGTCTTACTTAGACGTGGAGAAAGTGTCTTACTTAGACGTGGATAAAGTGTCTTACTTAGACGTGGGGAAAGTGTCTTACTTAGACGTGGAGAAAGTGTCTTACTTAGACATGGGGAAAGTGTCTTACTTAGACGTGGAGAAAGTGTCTTACTTAGACGTGGATAAAGTGTCTTACTTAGACATGGGGAAAGTGTCTTACTTAGACGTGGGGAAAGTGTCTTACTTAGACATGGGGAAGTGTCTTACTTAGACGTGGAGAAAGTGTCTTACTTAGACGTGGAGAAAGTGTCTTACTTAGACGTGGAGAAAGTGTCTTACTTAGACATGGGGAAAGTGTCTTACTTAGACGTGGAGAAAGTGTCTTACTTAGACGTGGAGAAAGTGTCTTAATTAGACGTGGATAAAGTGTCTTAATTAGACATGGGGAAAGTGTCTTACTTAGACATGGAGAAAGTGTCTTAATTAGACGCGGAGAAAGTATCTTAATTAGACGCGGAGAAAGTGTCTTAATTAGACGCGGAGAAAGTGTCTTACTTAGACGTGGATAAAGTGTCTTAATTAGACATGGGGAAAGTGTCTTACTTAGACATAGAGAAAGTGTCTTACTTAGACGGAGAGAAAGTGCCCATTTAAACATGGAGAAAGTGTCTTACGAGGACACGGGACAACTGTCTTACTCACATACAGGGCAAGTGTCTTATTTAGACTTCCAGAACATGTGATGATCAGAGGATTTATTGTGTTATTTTTTGTCATTGGTGGCCTGACGTCATGACCTTGAGGTATATTTCTATCACGTACGATGAGGAGCAGAAACACTGTGGGGGTAGCACTATTATTGGAACCGAGAAAAGCTACAGAAATTGGCATATAAACTAAATGTCATTAGGCTTACCGAAATGAACAGAAGTGATCGTTCAGTTATTAACACTAACTACTCAGGCAAATACTCTCAACCGCAGAGATTTCTGTGGGCCATACAGCCGGTTCTCAAGCAACAATAAAAGTATGAAAAACTGTTACATGACCCGAAGCAACTTTTAAACCAAACATGTTAGATTGAAGCATCACCTAGGTCAACATGAACGAAAGAAAGGGTTAAATAGTCCTAATGGAGTTACACAAGCATCGCTCTCTTCACTGATCTTACAGAGGGCGTTCACCCATGAAATCAGGGTACAGGTAATTAATTATCGTAAGCGTTTAAAAGAATTTCAGACACTGATTTATAGAACTGCTGACTACGTTGTTGTTTTTTTTGTGAATCGCTCGTTTGATACTCCTACGTCAGAGGAAGATAATGAACTTTGAAACACTTGGACTTTACAGAATTACTTGATTTGGTTATTGGCTATTTTATAAACGTTCGTCAGGATCTCATATATAACTGGACCCAATAATCTTTACACATGTCTGTCGTCTGTCTATTTTTTCTCTCAAGCGTTCGTCGAATGAAACTTAACGACTGTTTCTACATCATGTTGCTTGTCTTTAGTTAACCGTCTGTATTTTCCCTATCTCTAACATGTTTATCCGTTACCTTATACCTGTTACCAGAGAGCTTTTGGTAAAAAAAAATAAACTTCTGAAAACTTTAATAAGCTGCTCGTTACCGCCAGACACAACACGACATAATCGAATGTTTGTTTCGCCAAGATGACGTCTTAAATAAAGCAATTAAGCAAGTATTTAATTAAGTTAAACATTTGACTTGAAACTGATGACACATAACGTT
>NW_013677579.1:0-4731 GCF_000517525.1 Limulus polyphemus | reverse complement strand
CACAGTCAAGTACTAACAGTTGACTACGGTAGTACACAGTCAAGTACTAACAGCTGACTACGTAGTACACAGTCAAGTACTAACAGCTGACTACGGTAGTACACAGTCAAGTACTAACAGCTGACTACGGTAGTACACAGTCAAGTACTAACAGCTGACTACGGTAGTACACAGTCAAAGTACTAACAGCTGACTACGGTAGTACACAGTCAAGTACTAACAGTTGACTACGGTAGTACACAGTCAAGTACTAACAGTTGACTACGGTAGTACACAGTCAAGTACTAACAGTTGACAGCTTATCCCATATTTAATTGTTTAAGGATCTGTACTGAATTCTGAGGAAAACAAAGAAATATAACAAGAATAAAACGTTTCCGTGCAGTGTTGTCTCTAAAAGGGACATAATTATCCAACAATAACAAATATCCCAGAAAAGGGTGAAAAATACGCCCAACCCCCTCTGGTGAGAAGTATCCCTATTACTCCTAACAAGCCGAAAGATGCTCAATGGGTTACTTGTTCTGTCACTCAAGAAAAATGGAACCCCGAATTTTAGAGGTAGAGTCTCTCAACCTTATCACCGAGCCAACGAGAGACAAGTGACTTTAGATAAACAGGTACAGAAACATATGGATAAATACACGAATATAAATACGTTTTATATTAATATAGATATATATGATATATGTTGTGAAACAGATCTAGTAACTACATCTCGTTTATTGAACAAAATATAGTGGAATAGAAATCAGAAAAACAACAAATCACGATAATTCTACAGCGTCTCTTCAAGCAAAGAACTTCGGACTTGTATCATACAGACGTCCAGAAAACAAGCCTGGTTTTGACTTTTCAATGTGAGCATATGCGTGTGATACAGATACACGCACGTGGGAACTCCCGCACTTCTGAAATATATACGTTAGTTCCCTTGACAGCTCCGACAGGCTGATAGGTTTATGTTTTGTTTTTCTACGTTCGTGAATATGGAAATTTTCAATGCCAGGACAAAAAAGGAAAGATTGTAAAACACTTTAGAAATCCTAAACAAACAACGTAGAGATGGAAAAAGACAGACAGACATAAACAGAAGGATGAACAGATAAGATAACTAAGGGAGGTATAAAAAACATATATGAAAGATGGATATTTTTTTCACCGACAAGAATCATCGCTAATTGTTATTCTGTTTTCAGTAGTAAGTATTTACACGCAGTGAACGGCTAACAGTCTTTACGGCTTAAGCCTTTTTACAACGGCGAATAGCCAATCACGTTGCCGAAAGTATAAACGTCACTTAGCGAGTACACAACGCCACCTTGTGACCAAATCGAACGTGCTGGCTTCGCTTAACAAGGCACTTGAGAAGTTGGTACTCAGTTCAACATCTTACAGCACAGGTCCACGTGTAGCATCAATGAGCTCCTGTATATAAAGAGACTGGAACTCCTGATCTGGTAAGCTATCTCTAACTCTATTGATTGTACATTCCTGTAACTTAAAGCTGTCAATATAAAACGTTAATATAATAAGTTGAAGTTTAAATAAGACAACAACAGTCTTGGAAGCAGGCTTACACCGAGAGTTCTTAAAATTTTTCCCAATATGACTGCGGAAGAAAACACGCGAGCACGTTACTTAAGAAAATATTTGGATAAAACTACATATTTTTACTTTACATGTTCAAGATGTCATCACCATCACCACAGGCGGCGTTCTAAGAAACTTAAATAACTATCTAAGATATAACATTACATTGGCTGGTATGAATTAAGCGTAATAGGCTTAGCACGTATAATAATAATAGGGCTATATGATACGAAGAGCTGAATAACGTGACGTTTAGAAGTACCTAGACAAATTAGGTACAAACAGACAAAGACAATAACGTGACGTTTAGAAGTACCTAGACAAATTAGGTACAAACCGACAAAGACAATAACGTGACGCTTAGAAGTACCTAGACAAATTAGGTACAAACAGACAAAGACAATAACGTGACGTTTAGAAGTACCTAGACAAATTAGGTACAAACAGACAAAGACAATTTATTGTCTTTGTCTGTTTGTACCTAATTTGTCTAGGTACTTCTAAACGTCACGTTCGTGACGTTTAGAAGTACCTAGACAAATTAGGTACAAACAGACAAAGACAATAACGTGACATTTAGAAGTACCTAGTCTGTTTGTACCTAATTTGTCCCTGTTCTCTACACTCGGTGTGATATCACACATCAGTGGTAAATCACCTTGTTTTATCTGTTCTCTACAGGTGGGTGTGATATCATACACCACTGGTGAATCACATTGTTTTATCTGTTCTTTAGGTACATCCGATCTAGGGCTCCTTGTTTACCTGGGTAACTCCGATCTAGGGCTCCATGTTTACCTGGGTAACTCCGATCTAGGACTCCGTGTTTACCTAGGTAACTCCGATCTAGAGCTCCATGTTTACCTGGGTAAATCCGTAAGGAGTAGATTAAAGGAGGGAAAGAAATACTTTACCCCTGTTGGCTATCTATATTGGCTATGTTGGCTATCTATATTGGCTATGTTGGCTATCTCGTTTTCTCCTGTCCCCCTACATTGAACGAGAAGCCTCAGCTGGATCACTGGATCAATGTTTTAAAACTTGCTGGATAATACCCAAACTTACCAGACATAACGGTTTAGCTCGTATCTCCTCAGAAAATGGTAGTCAGTATGAAAATAAACATCTGTTACATTTATACTTCTGTGGTTTCAATTTCCCTAAGTTTTCTAAGACTTGAATACATCTTAATTTACTCTAAGTTTACTGATAAAACAACAGAAACGATACTTTCAGAAGAGGCTTTACTTAAAATGAGGAACATGTTGATATTTTTATTATATAAATGGAATCGGATAATCCCGATTTCCAAACAAACGTATACACAGAATACTTTCTGTTTTATCTGTTCACTACACTCGGTGTGATATCACACACCAGTAGTGAATCACCTTGTTTTATCTGTTCTCTACAGTTGGGTGTGATATCACACACCACTGGTGAATCACCTTGTTTTACTCCATGTTTACTAGGTAAATCCGATCTAGGGCTCCATGTTTACCTAGGTAATCCGATCTAGGGCTCCATGTTTACCTAGGTACATCCGATCTAGGGCTCCATGTTTACCTCCATAGATCGGATTTACCTAGGTAAACATGGAGCTCTAAATCGGATTTACCCAGGTTAACATGGAGTCCTAGATTGGATTTACTTAGGTAAACATGGATCCCTAGATCGGATTTACCCAGGTAAACATGGAGCCCTAGATCGGATGTACCTACGTAAACATGGAGCCCTAGATCGGATTTATCCAGGTTAACATGGAGCCCTAGATCAGATTTACCTAAGTAAACAAGGAGCCCTAGATCGGAATTATCCAGGTAAACATGAAGCTCTAGATACAAAAAAAATTGGGTTCGTTTTATTCGAGATAAAAATTATGGGGATTTAAACAAAGAGGAAAGAGAGTTTACGTGTTTGTTCTCAAGTCTACTGGCAAGACGTGGGGATTTAAACAACGAGGAAAGAGAGTTTACGTGTTTGTTCTCAAGTCTACTGGCAAGTCGTGGGGATTTAAACAAAGAGGAAAGTGAGTTTACGTGTTTGTTCTCAAGTCTACTGTCAAGTCGTGGGGATTTAAACAACGAAGAAAGAGAGTTTATGTGTTTGTTCTCAAGTCTACTGTCAAGTCGTGGGGATTTAAACAACGAGGAAAGAGAGTTTACGTGTTTGTTCTCAAGTCTACTGTCAAGTCGTGGGGATTTAAACAACGAGGAAAGAGAGTTTATATGTTTGTTCTCAAGTCTACTGGCAAGACGTGGGGATTTAAACAACGGGATTTATATGTTTGTCCTCAAGTTTACTGTTAAGACATTGAGATTTTCATATTTAATCGTTATATAAAGAGATTAACAAGGTTCGATTTGAAATGTTTGTTGTCAACGTTTTGTTAAACATTGAAACAACAGGTTATACAGATAGCGTTATCAACTAAACACTGGACGAGGTGTTGTGTTTATTTACTATTTCACCATATTTGAAACCTTATATTTATATATATAAAACACATCAACCATTTTGAAACGTAAGAAATAAGACTTTTTCTGTATTTAAAAAAAAACATTGATTAATGTTGCACTTGAAAGTCGGGCGATATTTTATGTCAGAAAGTTGTAATCTAGAACACTGCAGACTTCGGGACCCAACTGATTTATCAACACTTGTATGTTTCATTTTCGTTTAGGAGATAGCAAGAAATGTCATTCGGTTTTCAATAGGTATAGTCTTAACATCTATGTAATAAACTCGTTTTTATATATATATATAAATAGTGACGAAGGCTTTGACACTTAATTGTATAAAACAACACAAGAATAACTAAGTAAGTACGTAGTCAAAACTTTTGTTAGTTTAAGTATAAATCTTTCCTACGAATACAAAATAAACCTAAATATATATTTTAAGATCTTAATAATTGTAAGTTTCAAATGGACAGCAACTGCCTGTTGTAGAAACCTACAAATGTAGAGGACGACGTTTCGAAAGTCTTCTGCCTTTCGTCTTCTGAAGCCTAAACAACCTGTTAAAGATCTTAACAGATACGAAGATAAAACATAATAAAATTTATGTATGTTTCTCGTAGGTTACTCCTAAGATACGAAGATAAAACATAATAAAATTTATGTATGTTTCTCGTAG
>NW_013677578.1:7292-13381 GCF_000517525.1 Limulus polyphemus | reverse complement strand
AGAATTCTAGTAGAGATGTCCCAAACATCGGATTAGAATTCTTGTAGAGATGTCCCAAACATCGGATTAGAATTCTTGTAGAGATGTCCCAAACATCGGATTAGAATTATTGTAGAGATGTCCGAAACATCGGATCAGAATTCTTGTAGAGATGTCCTAAACATCGGATCAGAATTCTAGTAGAGATGTCCGAAACATCGGATTAGAATTCTTGTAGAGATGTCCCAAACATCGGATCAGAATTCTTGTAGAGATGTCCTAAACATCGGATCAGAATTCTAGTAGAGATGTCCGAAACATCGGATCAGAATTCTAGTAGAGATGTCCGAAACATCGGATCAGAATCGCTGTAATTAGAACGCCTAATTCTCCCTTTTAAAACAACCAACAACACTTGTGTGTTAATAAATGTACAACTCCAGTTCGAGTTAAAAACAACACAAACATCGGGCACTAACAAAACAAAGTACGTATGTTAAACAGTTGGTATAATACTGAATAATGAATTCGACGAAATGTCATAACGTACCTAAATTATTTGAGGTTACTATATGATAAAGTAAAACGGACTCAAAACCCCATAGATAAAACAAAATACACAATGTTGAATTTTATACCGTCTACAAACACATGATAATAACATAAATTAAAAGTCAAGCCCTACAAAAACACATTTAAAACCTTACGTCGAATGAAGAGCGATTTGTTTTTTTTTATATTCAACTGGAACAATAATGTGTTCAAATAAACACAACTTTGAAATGAAAGTAAACAGGAAACTTTATTTAATTGTTCTACCCCATCCACGTCCACTGTTTCACCCCTGATGTATAGCGTGATATTTTGTAAATTCTGAAATACTACATGCTGGTATTATTGATCAAATGTTTTGGGAAAACGCTTAATAATTGTGATTATTGATTATTCAAAAAGGATATATGTGTTTATATATCTATTATAATTTTCCAGGTGAAAAGCCCTACAGATGTCACTGGCCACAGTGTCAGTGGAGATTTGCTCGTTCTGACGAACTTACCCGACATTACCGCAAACATACCGGTGCTAAGCCTTTTAAGTGTAAGGTGTGTGATCGATCCTTCGCCAGATCAGACCATTTAGCCCTACACATGAAGCGACACTTACCAAGAGCAGTATAAAATTGTGTCATGTTTATTGTGGGGCGATTCTGAAGTAATGGGTAATATAAACAAATGAAGAAAAATACTAAATTCTCAAAAATCATAGATATAAATTCCAACCTCGAATAATACTGTCCCATATGAAGAATCGTCTGTGCTAGCGATGAGGAAATAGGTGTTCAATCCTGCGAGTTGATTATATCAGAATTGAAATCTGCATATACTCTGTTAGTGTGATATCCCTGAACTTGAAGAAGACTGATTTGTACCTCAAAATGATGCAGATTATAAATTTCTATTTTTATACTCTGTGACTAGTGAGACTGTATCGTTTCCAAAATGAGCCACTATAGTTGATATTTTATCGTTGAATTTATCAACCAACAATACCATGAAGTAAGTTAATATCTTATTGTTTAATTTCTCATCCATTAATGGCGTGGAAATAAGTTTATATATAATTATTAAATGCCATAGAATAAAGTGCCATCTTAAGAATATGTAACACTTTTTTTAAAACGTTTATGTCCTAAAAGAAAGTTGACTGTGATGAGATTCAGTTTGAAAACTAGAAAAAGTGCCAATAAAAGTTTAAAATCAATTTTTGGAGTTACAATATTATTATAGTCGTATTAATTATTACACCTTTATAGTTTGGATAATTAAAAATGTTTTCATATGTGGTCTAAACATCAATACACTTTTGACTATTAATATTATAGAAACTGTAGTCTGCTTGTGTTAAAAAAGCAATATTCTACTTGTGTTAGAGGAGCTACAGTCTACTTGTTTCTTACAGACTTTAAGTCATATTTGTGTTAAAATAATACTTGTGTTACACTTACAGAGGTTATAGGATTCTTTCAATAAACAGGTTTTGAGGTTGAATACCTTCTCCTATTAGAGAAGTGAAAAAAATAAACTTTACTATTGGAGTTTTTTAACAGTTACAATATAAAAAATCAGAAAGCACAAAATAATTACTTAGTTTCAAACATTAATACTTAATAACAAATTATAAAAGAGCTATAAATGTTTTAATCAGACTTGTGCTAGAAATTTAAAATTTTAAAATCAATGAAGATAATATAAACTACAATGTTGTCCTAGTTTTGAGATATATTTCTAATGTGTTGTATTAGCTTTCTAAGGAACTTAATACAAATAATGGTAGGCTTATGATGGTTTGCTAATAACATACATGTAGAACTTTGTGATAAATTTTGTTAAAGTGAGAAACTTTAATCAATATGTTCTTCCCACAGTTCATAAAAGTGGCCCTTTTTGTATTTTGTTATTTTGAATGATTAGTATATTAAAACCTAAACTTTCGGTTCTATGTCCTGTTGTGCAAATAAATTATATATATATAACTTGGTTTAGGCTTAGTCTGTTCTGGGATACTTTCAGTTTTTGTGTCAAAAAATACTATTTTTAAAACCATACTTCATTCTTTGACGTGGTCAGTTTAATTAGCAAATTGGAATAAAAAGTAGATTATGTTTGTTACTCTATTCTGCTAAATTCATCAAGTTTCTATTGTTAACTGTACCTTATCCTGTTTAGCTACACCAGTTCTATTGTTTACTGTACCTTATCCTGTTTAGCTACACCAGTTTCTATTGTTTATTGTACCTTATCCTGTTTAGCTACACCAGTTTCTATTGTTAACTGTACCTTATCCTGTTTAGCTACACCAGTTTCTATTGTTTATTGTACCTTATCCTGTTTAGCTAAACCAGTTCTATTGTTAACTGTACCTTATCCTGTTTAGCTACACCAGTTTCTATTGTTTACTGTACCTTATCCTGTTTAGCTACACCAGTTTCTATTGTTTACTGTACCTTATCCTGTTTAGCTACACCAGTTTCTATTGTTTATTGTACCTTATCCTGTTTAGCTACACCAGTTTCTATTGTTTATTGTACCTTATCCTGTTTAACTACATCAGTTTCTATTGTTTACTGTACCATATCCTGTTTAGCTACACCAGTTTCTATTGTTAACTGTACCTTATCCTGTTTAGCTACACCAGTTTCTATTGTTTATTGTACCTTATCCTGTTTAGCTACACCAGTTTCTATTGTTTACTGTATCTTATCCTGTTTAGCTACACCAGTTTCTATTGTTTACTGTATCTTATCCTGTTTAGCTACACCAGTTTCTATTGTTTATTGTACCTTATCCTGTTTAACTACATCAGTTTCTTTTGTTTACTGTACCTTATCCTGTTTAGCTACACCAGTTTCTATTGTTTACTGTACCTTATCCTGTTTAGCTACACCAGTTTCTATTGTTTATTGTACCTTATCCTGTTTAGCTACACCAGTTTCTATTGTTTACTGTACCTTATCCTCTTTAGCTACACCAGTTTGTATTGTTAACTGTACCTTATCCTCTTTAGCTACACCAGTTTCTATTGTTTACTGTACCATATCCTAATGTCACAGTATACCAAGAATTGATACGTGTGGCTGTTAATGGCATGCAATTTGAATAATAAATAAATCGTGTATTTTTACCTATTTTTCATGAACACACTGTATTTCTTCTACAATATAACACAGATCAGTATTCTGCAGAATTAGCTTTGCGTTTGTCAAGTGTTCACCTTTTTCTGATAGTTCTTATATTTTGAGATCAGTGCGATATTTCTTTAAAATATTAAGTTAATCCTTCTTTACAGCGTCATACTTAAGCTCATCAGCTCTTACTTTATCCTATCTGTTTTTGATAGTTCTTGCATCTTGTATAGTTCTGTTGCTGCCGTATCATGGTATTGTTTGCGTTACTCCATAGTTACCCACGTGATTTGAATGTCACTCAGTTTTATCTAAGTCTGGAGCCTGTTCCCACATACACAGTCAGGAGAAGTAAGCGGATTGATGTAAAAATTATCGTTTTATTTGTGTATTTGTTGCCTCAAATCATCTTAAAATGTAGAAAAGTTGGTACATTTGTTACCAATTCGCCTGTAGTTTGTACTTAAAGAACATTCCAGAAAAGAATATAATTGCTTGTATCTTGTATATTTCTAATAAACGTTATGTAAACATATCTTTGTTCGTTTCACATCTACCATTGACAACAAACACCGTTCTGAGAAGGACAGGAATTAGACTTGGTTCCACTGGTACGTTTATAAAGGAGAAAACACCTCTGCCAGACATACTCTCTAAGTTTACATCAACTTTGGAAGGTTTGCTTTATCTAGATTTATAACGTAAGTATGACCTCGTCATATTAACTGGGTCTGGCATGGCCTGGTGGTTAGACCCTTCGGATCAAAATCACAGGGGTTGAATTCCATCACAGAACGTGCTTGCCTCTTTCAGCCGTGGGTACGTTATAATGTAACGATCAATCCTACTATTCGATTAAAGTTGGCGGTGGGTGGTGTTGACTAGCTGCCATCCCTCTGGTCTATCAATTCTAAATTAGGGACGGCTAGATAGCCTCGAGTAGCTCTACGGGATATTCAACAAACAAATTCTCAGCTATTTTGTGGATTATATAACAAGTTTCTGGTAACCGATCCAAGTCTCATAAGCACTCACTTGTCGAGTTAAAATATTTAAACCACGAAATAGTAATTATAAAACCTCTTCTCACATATCTTGTATTTCTACAAAAGGCAATTCGCCTAAAGAATGAAATGTAAATATTGGTATCTTTTAAAGCTTGCTATTACTTAGTTAAGATAATGTTGCTAAAATAATTATTTGTTTATTCAAATTGATTGGTTTAGAACAAAGTGGTTTCCAAGCAGTTGTGTTACAATGTAATTAATATATACTAGCAAAAAAAAATAAGGCTTAGTTCCTGGGAAAAGCTAAGACTAAGCTATTTTCTCTCAGATCTTGACTTCAAGCAATAACAATGTTTTATGTCCTAATTTGTCATAAAAACTGGATTTTTAGTCTAACAACACTTCTATTGTATCGTCTCAGTCATCTGTAGGTCAGAGTGCATATTTCTGTATTACTTTGTTCCTAGTATTTCAAGTTTCGTCTTTGAATGTGAGGCTAGAAAAAAACACAAACCAAAGGAAATGCAACTGGAACTTTGAGTAGCTCAAACAACGTTTTATTCTTTTAAGAACACTTGAAGGTAAAACAGGTTAAAACGTTTTAAGTATGTCATTTGTTGAAGTTTATCGTTGTTTGTGAAGCAGTAGTCCTTGTAGTTTCACAACCTAATCCCCACGTTGGGATTGTTTTGTTGTGGATTATGATGTGAAGCAGTAAGCCTTGTAGTTTCACAACCCACTGCTTCACATCATAATCCACAACAAAAACAATCCAAACGTGGGGATTAGGTTGTGAAGCGATAAGGATCACTGCTTCACATCATAATCCACAACAAAAACAATCCAAACGTAGGGATTAGGTTGTGAAACTACAAGGATTACTGCTTCACATCGTAATGACCACAACAAAAATAATCCAAACGTGGGGATTAGGTTGTGAAGCTACAAGGATCACTGCTTCACATCATAATGACCACAACAAAAACAATCCAAACGTGGGGATTAGGTTGTGAAGCTACAAGGATCACTGCTTCACATCATAATGACCACAACAAAAACAATCCCAACGTGGGGATTAATCCTTGTAGCTTCACAACGTAATCCCCACGTTTGGATTGTTTTTGTTGTGGATTATGATGTGAAGCAGTAATCCTTGTAGCTTCACAACCTAATCCCCACGTTTGGATTGTTTTTGTTGTGGATTATGATGTGAAGCAGTGATCCTTGTCGCTTCACAACCTAATCCCCACGTTGGGATTGTTTTTGTTGTGGTCATTATGATGTGAAGCAGTGATCCTTGTAGCTTCACAACCTAATCCCCACGTTTGGATTGTTTTTGTTGTGGATCATTATGATGTGAAGCAGTGATCCTTGTAGCTTCACAACCTAATCCCCACGTTTGGATTGTTTTTGTTGTGGTC
>NW_013677578.1:3651-6466 GCF_000517525.1 Limulus polyphemus | reverse complement strand
GTTTATGATGTTCGTTCATATTACAACAACTGTGTGCCTACTGGTAAGTTGTATCTGGTTCTTGAGATTAGCCCCCCAGTGGCACAGCGGTATGTCTGCGGACTTATACCACTAGAAACCGGGTTTCGATACCCATGGTGGGCAGAGCACAGATAGCCCTTTGTGTAGCTTTATGCTTAATAACAAACAACAACAACAATCTTGAGATTATGGATAGTTTACCTCTCCTTCAGTCTATCTCCCCTGGGGTCTCACCAAAGTGATTTATTAATAGTACCGGACTTAGTTCCGGCTGGAAACACAGCGTCTTTGTCTAAGTTGGAACTACTGAACAATAAATCTGACAAACATTCTTGGAATGAGAAATCTATAACTCAAAAACTCTGAACACGTAAATGTTTTGAAAGGAGATAATATCAAGTTTATATGCAATCCTCTGACATCCCAAAGTTTTTCTTTGTGCTAACCCTAGGTACACAAACCGTGAGATAGAGAAGAAAATGAAATAATTTGTTGAACGGAATCTTAAAACCAAAACTTCATTTGATTTAAAAAAACAAACATAATATTTATAGAAAAGATATCTCGTGATAGACAGTATTATGTCAAAAAGCAACAGAGTGGAGAAACTGTTTTAATCGAAAATCTTAAAACAACGGCTTTTGGCTTTAATATTGTTGTAAGTTGCTACAAACTGTAGAAACCACAAATAGATTTGTTAGATACTAGACTAAGATTACTACATAAACAGATTTGTTAGATATTAGACTAAGAATATTACATAAACAGGTTTGTTAGATATTAGACTAAGAATATTACATAAACAGGTTTGTTAGATACTAGACTAAGAATATTACATAAACAGGTTTGTTAGATGCTAGACTAAGAATAATACATAAACAGATTTTTTAGATATTACATTACGAATATTACATAAACAGATTTTTTAGATATTACACTAAGAATATTACATAAACAGATTTTTTAGATACTAGACTAAGATTATTACATAAACAGATTTTTTAGATATTACACTAAGAATATTACATAAACAGATTTTTTAGATACTAGACTAAGAATATTACATAAACAGATTTTTTAGATACTAGACTATGAATATAACATGTATTTTATCTTGGAAGAAGCGGTATTTAGAAAATTAGACCTGAAAACGACATGTATAGTATGTTTATCGTTCACCAAAAGTTAGATAATATGTTTTGTATTTGACCAAAAGTCATTTCAGATTCCAGATTTACAGAATATTCGAATGAAAGTAATGTTAGATTCCAGATTTACACAAAGTCGTCAGAAAATCGGAGTTTAAGATGAAAGCATCGGTACTGCAGTGTAGGCTGCTAGTTTTCCAAGATATCTAACCTGGGGTATGGAGTCGTGATTAAGCTAATTCTATCTAGTGAGGATTCAGGTAAAAAAAATTATACACGAAAAGCGTGTTACGTTGTTTTTTACTTACAGCGTAACCAAATACTTCTCTGTCAGAATGTCTGTTAACTCTCTCATCTATTTCTTAACTAGTAAGCCATATCTCATGAAACATTAAGTTAAACATTTTTGACTCAGTTGCTTTTGTAACTAATAACTTCGTAAAAAAAAACTGTGCAGCAGTTTTACACTTTGGAAAAAGATGTTACAAAAATTGCTACTAGAGGGAGTTTTTTCAAGGAAAACTAATAAGAAAATAGTTCCATTTAAAGGCCTCATTTTTTACTTAGGCTAAACAGCTTTAGATTAAGAACGGCAAGTATTACTTAGGCTAAACAGCTTTAGATTAAGAACGGCAAGTAACTCTTTACACAAAACTTTAAAGCTCTCATTCAAGTGTAGGTTTTCTCCATTATTAAAACCTAACATGTTTCTACGCATTTGGAAAGACTCCAGCGGACATTCGTCCACGAAAAGTCCACATCAACCTCACTTTACCATACCCCGACGGTGCATCCTGTCGTCACAGCAATAAATAATTGCATGAGGCCCAGTGGATACTTCTATCACGTGTGCCCTAGACACGAAGTACATACAAAACCGTGTTTTGTAGGATTTGTTGAAACGTGTGTTAGGAAAGATAGTAGACATTATACATAGATCCGAACTGACAATTAAATTAGTAAATCTGTCTCTCTCTAGGTACCATGCCCATCTATGGTGTTGATGAACTTGGTCCTCATCACTTCTACACTTGTAAGGTACCATGCCCATCTATGGTGTTGATGAACTTGGTCCTCATCACTTCTACACTTGTAATTCTTAGTCCCTTGGCAACTGTTGATAGCAGCATCTGTCTTTGTCTTCCTTTACTTTTCTTTCCCTGGGAATTTTCCTGTCATAATGATGTTTTCAGCCTCTCCTTTTCTCGTGATCTGTCCTATAAAACTCCGTTTCTCTTTGTTAAGTTTTCACACAACATTTTGTCTTGGCTTTCTTTAGAACGACTTCATTACCAGTGTTCCGTGATGGTTTAACCATTCGTCTTAGGAACCACATTACTACTGCATCGATACGTTTCTTCATTGTTGGGGATATTGTCCAACATTCGGAACCATAAAGAACGATTGTCTGACCATATTTATTCTTGGTATTTTACAACAGTGGTTTGTCGTTGTTTTCTTCTCAGAAGATCTTACACATGCAAGAAACCGTTGTATTCTGAGGTCATGGCTATTCCATCTTCTCCACTGGTCAGAAGATCCTCCACTTGCAAAAAACCATTGTATTCTGAGGTCATGGCTATTCCATCTTCTCCACTGGTCAGAAGATCCTCCACTTGCAAAAAACCATTGTATTCTGAGGTCAT
>NW_013677578.1:0-2742 GCF_000517525.1 Limulus polyphemus | reverse complement strand
AACTGTTGTTCTCAATACAAACTTATCAGAACTGTTGTTCCCAATACAAACTTATCAGAACTGTTGTTCTCAATACAAACTTATCAGAACTGTTGTTCTCAATACGTTGTATTCTGAGGTCATGGCTATTCCGTCTTCTCCACCGGTTTCCCGCTGGGTCCACCGTTGGCCTTCACTCGTGACCCCGAGTTAGGAACTCTTCCAGATGACTACCAGTCGGTTCAGCTAGACCTGAGGCGATTCGCAAAGGGAAGGGTTGACCACATCTTTAGGCCTCACGTTGGCCTTGCTACCCTGTAATTAATATAGCGATCATACAATGATATAAAATAAAAATACATAATAATAATAATCAATTGATTGGTCAGTTGTGTAACCTAACTGTACATCAGTATTTTGTCACCATAATCCTAATAATATCTTACAAAGTTCAGCCAGCAGGCGAAATTAGTACGTTTTAAATCCACATACTAAGCTAACAATAGTAACAATTATAAAAAAATAATAAATAAATTTAATTTAATGAAATACATGTATGTTAAACATTTTAAACGATATAGTTAGTGATATTAACTTTAAATACTACAAATTCACCTATTTACTGTAGGATCTGATGAAGCATATCAGGCCAGGTACAACTAACATTTGATGTAGGCTGTTAGGCCAGATAAAACTAACATTTGTTTAAATGTGTTAGGCCATATAAAACTAACATTTGGTCAAATATATTAGGCCACGTAAAACTAACATTTGATGAAAGCTGTTAGGCCATATAAAACTGTGGTATTTGTTTAATTGTGTTAGGCCAGGTAAAACTGTAGCGTATGGCGAAATGTGTCAGGCCATATAAAACTAACATTTGATGAAAGCTGTTAGGACAAGTAAAATTGTTTAATTGTGTTAGGCTAGGTAAAACTAACATTTGATGTAGGCTGTTAGGCCAGATACAACTAACATTTGATGTAGGCTGTTAGGCCATATAAAACTGTAGTATTTGGTTAATTGTGCTAGGCCAGGAAAAACTAACATTTGGTCAAATATATTAAGCCAAGTGGACCGCCGGCAAAATGACCATAAATAGGTGATCAAAGCAGAATATCGTTAAGCATCACGACATGGGAAAATATGGAATCACCTAGCAAAACAAATAAGGTAAGTCAAAACTGGGATCTTTGTTATGTCCCGAAAGATAATTTCGGGACACAAGGACAGAAAGGTCCAAACCGAGACGTATGGTCAGTCACCAAGGGTGAACGTCTATTTGTTGACGTAACTTGACCACAACAGCTTGATTTAAAATGTTTTATTGCATTAATAATTAACAGATTAAACTCAATATCACACTAATCTTTTAAACCCGATGTTTATGAAACATTTTGAATGCAAAAGTAACAATTTCGAGATTTGATTATTTCTCACGAATGAACATGTTAGCTCCAAAAAACAAAGGTCCAAACGTAAAAAAAAACAAAAAAAAAACTTTTGCTTAAAGAATGCCTACGGTAAGAAGTCGATTTTGTGTAAAATATAGAACTATTGAGAATATATTCTACCATGTATATAGTCTGACCACCGTTCGCGAGGTTAGGCTTAAAGCAGTACTTAACTTCATTACTTCTCCCGCGTCACTGTCTTGTGAAGTGACCCCAGCTTATATCTCGGACGTGCAGGAAACAGGATTCCTATAGTGAAAAAGAAATCTACAGTTCAGAATCAGAGAGATAAAAACGAAACTCGAATATCCCTGGACGGCTACAGGGCGCAGAGAGTATCAGCAGTCATGTGGTTAGTCACATGAATGTTGTCTGTTGCTGCGACGCGATATTGCTGAGAATTTTAAACAGTTTTTTTACATAAACCTTTAGTAGAGACGTTATAATATTTTATAATCTCACGCAATACATAACTATTATAATGTAAACACACTTTATTGTATGGTATATTCTTAATGGCAAATTCTTATTTTAGGTATTGGTAACAATCGTACTGATAACTCCTCTGCTTGCAAGAAACCGGCTATTCCGTCTTCTCCACCAGTCAGAAGAATGAACTCAGAATATGTATGGTTTCTTGCAAGCGGAGGATCTTCTGACCAGTGGAGAAGATGTAATAGCCATGACCTCAGAATACAACGGTTTCTTGCAAGCAGAGGATCTTCTGACTGGTGGAGAAGACGGAATAGCCATGAACTCAGAATATGTATTCCTCTGCTTGCAAGAAACCTCTTCTCCACTGGTCAGAAGACGGAATAGCCATGACTTCGGAATACAATGGTTTCTTGCAAGTGGAGAATCTTCTGACCAGTGGAGAAGACGGAATAGCCATGAACTCAGAATACAACGGTTTCTTGCAAGTGGAGGATCTTCTGACCAGTGGAGAAGACGGAATAGTCATGAACTCAGAATACAACGGTTTCTTGCAAGTGGAGGATCTTCTGACTGGTGGGGAAGACGGAATAGTCATGACCTCGGAATACAATGGTTTCTTGCAAGTGGAGAATCTTCTGACCAGTGGAGAAGACGGAATAGCCATGAACTCAGAATACAACGGTTTCTTGCAAGTGGAGGATCTTCTGACTGGTGGGGAAGACGGAATAGTCATGACCTCGGAATACAACGGTTTCTTGCAAGTGGAGGATCTTCTGACTGGTGGAGAAGACGGAATAGTCATGACCTCGGAATACAACGGTTTCTTGCAAGTGGAGGATCTTCTGACTGGTGGAGAAGACGGAATAGCCATGAC
>NW_013677577.1:9259-13695 GCF_000517525.1 Limulus polyphemus | reverse complement strand
ATATATTGCAAATCTTGCACACCAGTTAGTATGTTACATCAATCTCGTATTTTATTTTTGTTGAACATATACTTACTTGTATGTTGTACTCTAGGACTTGTATTTGATTTACAGATGAATGATGGGATAGTGTAATTCTTTTGAGAAATTAAAGGGTTAAAGCTGTAAGGTGTCCAACTTCCTTACTCTCAATAATAACTCAATTCTTAAGCTAATCATTCTATTAGGAGAATAAAAATGTCTTAATTGAAGTCTAACTTGTCTTTTCCACATCTTAAACTTTTATATTCTTGTTCTATTGTCTTCATAAGACATCACAAAGATATCAGAGGCTTTTATCCCCTCAATTCCCCAGATAATCTTGTAAATTCAATAACTTCTTATGCTCAAAAAGAAATGAGGCTTTAAACAATTTCTGTAAGATAACCCTTCCCTCTGCAGAATCATCCTAACCCTCTTTCTTTGAACTCTTTCCAACAATTCCATACCTTAAATGTGCTGGCCTTTAGATTGTAGCATAAACTATTATTGGGGTAATAAATTATTTATTAATATTGTTTCTATTATTATTATTAATATCAAGAATTATACCTGTAGAGTTTTTTCAGAAAATACACTGACAACGAACACTGGATTATGAAATGATATATATACACATAATTACAACTTACAATAAGAAACTTTATTCATAAAATCAGTAAAACTTAAAAGAAAAAGCTGCTAATTGCAATAACGTAAAAAATAAGGTTGTGGAACATTAATATTTTAGTTATACTAATTTTAATTGCTATATTAATTACACCAGCATTCTTACATTGTAGATTCATACTATATATGTATATAGACTGGGTTACTTAAAAGTAGAATTAATAGTAATACTGTAGCCTAGGCTAGCCTGTATCACTGTATGGATCTTCTTATAATACCGTTCTACCTATGCTAACTCAGTAACTGTTAACTTAATAGCTTAAGTTCTGTATGTCTAACTAACCACCTACCCATTTTTATAAACGTATCAGCAAGACAATGATCCCATTTTTCACCAAGTTCATCTTCAGACTTAAGGTTCACCTTCGCCATGGTCATGGTAATCGTAAACTAAGCGCAGAGACACTTCGCGGTATGTTATTTCACATATTAATTCCAAATAATAAATTATAAATTTTAAATCGTAACGTGAGCGCATTAATCAAATATCATAAGAAATATTCATAGCGTAGATAATGTAAGGTCGAAATTTTTAAACTAATCTCGCTTTGGCTCTAATCTAAAATATATTGTTTTATATTTTTCTAATGTATCTCTTTGGATAATTAGATCTCTCCATGACAAAGTTTGGTCCTGTAAACAATTTCTCTATTTATAATGAATATTTTGCAACAAGAATAAATTATATTCGGTACCATTTTTATCATTACTATATATTTTCTATCACAGTACATCGTTCTCAGGTGGCTTAATGGTAAGCATGACGGTTTATAATCCTAAAATTCTGAAGTCAATCTTCACGGCGGAATAGTGCAGATAGAGCATTGTGTGCTTTGTGCTAAAATAAATAAACAAATCACAGCAACTTGAATAGTGATCAATGCTTTTATTGATATAAAAACTATCAATATTTATTTTACAAACATAAAATTACATTTAAAAACTCAGAGATATCTGAAAACACAATAAGTAATATTAATTAGAATATATCAATTGACATGATTGTTTTTATTTTTTTTCCATTTGGAAAGACACGGCAAGGTGGTTAGGGCACTCGACTCGCAATCTGCGGGTCGCGAGTTCGAATCCCCATCCCGCCAAACATGCTCGCTCTTTCAGCGTTATAATGTGACGGTCAATCCCACTATTCTTTGGTAAAAGAGTAGCCCAAGAGTTGACGGTGGATGGTGATGACTAACTGTCATCCCTCTAATCTTACACTGCTAAATTAGGGACGGTAGCGCAGATAGCCCTCGTGTAGCTTTGCCCGAAATTCAAAACAAACAAGCATTAGAAATCCATACGTATAAAAACAAAAAACATGGAGGCACTTCTAGTCCTAGCCTGAACGAGGTTACACTGATTTTTGTATATTTTCAGACGGTAAACTTTATGTAGAATTACATTATATTATCTTAAGTACTTATAACGAAACTAAACATCAATCTGGCTAATTAAGTACACTGTTCTTACGTTTCTACCTATAAAGATTATAACACATTGTTTCATCAGTTCGATACCCTTAGTGTTAACAATATTTCCGGCCGTAACCTGAGAACGTTTGGTAGTTTGAATTGTTAAAGTGCCTTACCAGTAAGAGCTAGTGGGTTAATCATTTAGTTCGGTTGGTATACCGCTCCTCTGGCGGATATTCGATTACAACACTTTTAAACTCCTTAATCGTAATATGATTCAAAGTGTGTGACAACACCACAGCTTTCATGATGGAGAAACATGAGAAACGCCAAGATTGATATTTTCCAGTCGATGTTCCTTACCAAAAAATTCATTTAGTTTTACATCTTAGGAGAACTTAATTTCTTAATCAACGCACCTAAAGCGCCAATTGCGGTTTTGACAACAAGTTTTAAATACAGCAGATGTTTGCAGAAGGAAGACGTAACAAAAATGATAGTTTGATATCTCAGATATGAATATGATAATCCAATAAACGTTCAAGAACAATTTCTTTTCACACCACATTAAATATATATTTATTTATTTATCTACTGAATAAGTGCTTAGATGGCACTGACCCATTTAGGCTTAGCAAACGTATATAAAAGAGTGGAAATTTTCAACCTTTCTAACAGTCTAAATGTTGGCTTATTTATACCTGTGTTAGATAATAAATTGAGTGTTTCCTTTTTATATATATTGATACATTCTTATGATACAGTATCAGTGAACATTTGTTTGTTTGATGTTAGACACAATCTACACATCTGTGCTGTACTAATCACGGGTATCGAAACCCAATGTTTATTGTTATAAGCACTCAGACTTACCATTGAGCCACCGAGGGACATTATTCTATAACTATTTTTTTTTACTCATTGATAATTAAAAGTAAGCTCTGGGAGTCTTGGTGTACGTTGTATTTAGTAATTATTTAACGAAACAAGGTTATGTACCTGTCCACAGAATGCTCCAAACAGTACAAAGTTATAAATATAGAACTGGCAAAAGTGCTAAAATTTAACAGTTCTAGACATTGCTAGTAGTCAATTATTTAACAAATGACGATTTGTAAGCACTATAATATTTATTGTTGAAAACATAGAACATGTTTCGACAGTAATTTGGTCTGTCTTCTTTGAACACTAACGAGTATCGCCAGTATACATTGTTACTTGTTGATTAACAATTGTGTTAGCATAATGTGATTTCCTACCCAAGTCTGCCATATTTTTCATAATTAAGAAACATTATATCAATTCAAAGAGTGGTGAAATATCTTATACTTACTAAAATTAAAACTAGATGGCAGTATAAATTTGTTACCTTCATATGAGGACAATATAGATTGGTTTGTTTGTTTTAGAATTTCGCGCAAAGCTACACTAGCGCTATCTGCGTTTGCCGTCCGTAATTTAGCAATGATAGACTAGAAGGAAGGCAGTTAGCCATCACCACCAACCCCTTTACCAACAAATAGTGAGATGGATCATCACATTATAATGAAAGGGTGAGCATGTTCGATGAGACGAGATTCGAGCGCCCCTAACAACCAAGCCATGTCAAGATGGACAATATAGATGAGGAAGTTGTTATCTTGTTTTTAGTTTGATCCTTTTTACGATTCATCTGACATCCTGGAGAGCATACATTAATTTAGGTTAAAGATAGATTTCATGTCAAATTCGAAAATAAATACAATAATTAAAAAAAAACAAGGGAACGAAGCTGGGACATCTGCACTTATCTGTAGCAACTTGGAGTATTTACAAAAGATACAAAATAAAGCAGTTTTATTGGGAAGGAGTAAAAATTACAAAATGTGTTCATGTGATGTATAAAAGGGGGCGTTACTTGAATCTTAGTAACAGACTAAAAAAATGATAATTATCAACCCTAGCATAACACACATTTTATATTGTTCAAACACTTCTCTGTGTAGCATTGTGCTTGTTTGTTTTGAATTTCGCGCAAAGCTACACGAGGGCTATCTGCGCTAGCCGTCCCTAATATAGCAGTGTAATACTAGGGGGAAGGCAGCTAGTCATCACCACCCACCGCCAACTCTTGGGCTACTCTTTTACCAACGAATAGTGGGATTGACGGTCACATTATAACGCCCCCACTACTGAAAGGGCGAGCATGTTTGGTGTGACGGGGATTCGAACGCGCCACCCTCAGATTGCGAGTCGAGTGCCCCCTAACAACCTGGCCATGCCGGGCCCTGGTTGTAGTAAAATATGATGTTTGATATTTTTATGTGACCACCT
>NW_013677577.1:8226-9211 GCF_000517525.1 Limulus polyphemus | reverse complement strand
ATCTTAGTAACAGACTAAAAAAATAATAATTATCAACCCTAGCATAACACACATTTTATATTGTTCAAACACTTCTCTGTGTAGCATTGTGCTTGTTTGTTTGTTTGTTTTGAATTTCGCGCAAAGCTACACGAGGGCTATCTGCGCTAGCCATCCCTAATTTAGCAGTGTAATACTAGAGGGAAGGCAGCTAGTCATTACCACCCACCGCCAACTCTTGGGCTACTCTTTTACCAACGAATAGTGGGATTGACCGTCACATTATAACGCCCCCACGGCTGAAAGGGGCGAGCATGTTTGGTGTGACGGGGATTCGAACGCGCGACCCTCAGATTGCGAGTCGAGCGCCGTAACCACCTGGCCATAAATCATATCTAGTCCTAATCCGTTTTGTGCGTAACAAATGACTGCCACGTATAATAAGGTAAATGATGGAGACTAACAGGTGATCATATTGAAGTAACTGTAGTCAGTATTGAAAAAACGTTGGTCGAATACAATTGTAGTAATAACTCAACAGTAGAAAACCGTGGTGGCAATATATGGCAACTTTGGTTTTTGCATCCATTTGATATCCTTAAGTTCCCCCTCCCCCCTCCACACACACTCCACAATGACTCAGCGGTATTTCTACAGGCTTACGACAATAAAATTTGGGTTTCAATACCCGTAATGGGTGGAGCACAGATAGCCCGATGCGTGGATTTGTGCTTAACAAAAAACAATTTAAACTGATCTCCTTAACACCATCTGTAAGTTCACCTTCCTAACCAATTTAAACTGATCCCCTTAACACCATGTGTAATTACACCTTCCTAACCAATTTAAACTGATCTCCTTAACACCATGTGTAATTACACCTTCCTAACCAATTTAAACTGATCTCCTTAACACCATGTATAAGTTCACCTTCCTAACCAATTTAAACTGATCTCCTTAACACCATGTGTAAGTTCACCTTCCTAACCAATTTAAACTGATCCCC
>NW_013677577.1:5829-7226 GCF_000517525.1 Limulus polyphemus | reverse complement strand
TGAGAACCGTAGCCATTAGGCACCATCAGATTCAGTGTAGAACCCCGAGAACCGTAGCCATTAGGCACCATCAGATTCAGTGTGGAACCCCGAGAACCGCAGCCATTAGGCACCATCAAACTTAGACTAAACACACATCAGTTAATTTCTAGATTTCTTACGATTACTTTAAACTTTAACTGTAGAGGTAACTCAGGTTTGCATACTCGGGCTGTAGAGTCATTTTGGTTACGTTTATTCAGGCTTTAAAGTCCTCCTGGTTTTGTGTATTCGGATTGTAGAGTCATTCTGGTTACCTGTATTCAGGCTTTAAAGTCCTCCTGGTTTTGTGTATTCGGGTTGTAAGGGCAACCTGGTTTTGTGTATTTATTCTATGTTACTTGCGTTCTCACACTAACCTACAAGGTTCTGAAAACATTAAAAGACTTTTGTCAACACAAAATATAAAAGTAGCAAATAAATCGTGTAAACATCAACAGTGCAATATTCTAAAACATGTTTTGTGTTTAATAAAACCGTTTAATAACCGGCTTCCTTTCAATACTACAGTCTCATCATACAGTCAAATATAGCCCGGAATGGCCAGGTGGTTAGGGAGCTCGACTCGCAATCTGCGGGTCGTGGGTTCGAATCTCCGTCACATCAAACATACTCGTCATTTCAGCCGTGGAGGCGTTATAATGTGACGGTCAATCCCACAATTCTTTGGTAAAAGAGTAGCCCAAGAGTTGGCGGTGGGTGGTGATGACTAGCTGCCTTTCCTCTAGTCTTTCACTGCTAAATTAGGGACGGCTAGCGCAGATAGACCTCGTGTAGCTTTGCGCGAAATTCAAAAACAAACAGTCAAATATAAGAGTTTAATAACCAGTTTGCTTTCATAATTGGGCCTGACATGACCTGATGGTTTGATTCGTAAGAAATTTAACTCCGTTACTGGACATGCTGACCATTTCAGCCATGGGGTTATTATAATGTGGCGTCCAATCCCGCAGTTCGTGAGTAAAGAATAAACCAAGGTTTTGACTGTCGATGGTTTGACTAGCTGCCTTTCCTCTACTATTTCACTTCCAATCTTGACACTGCTAGTCCCGAGCAGCTTTGTGCCAAATTCAATAAACAAAGAAAACTTTATAACTAAGCAGTTTCATTCAACAGTTTAATAAAGCATGTTTGAATGAGTTTCACAAGGTTGGTTGCTGAGTGTGTTTGAAGGAGTTTATAAAGGCTGGTTGTGAAACATGTTATAATATCAAATTCGATGACGAGGAACCCACTTTGGGACTAATAATGGCTGGAGACGGCTTGAATGGGTAATGAAGAAAAACTTTAATATAAGTTTAACACAACATCAAATGTACAACGTTTCGACAAGGTACCTGATGATGACAAAACCTTGT
>NW_013677577.1:0-4829 GCF_000517525.1 Limulus polyphemus | reverse complement strand
TAAGAACGTAGCTGTTAGTTTGATAATTTATTATCATAAGTAAGAACGTAGCTGTTAGTTTGGATAATTTATTATTATAAGTAAGAACGTAGCTGTTAGTTTGATAATTTATTATCACAAGTAAGAACGTAGTTGTTAGTTTGGTAATTTATTATTGTAATTAAGAACGTAGCCGTTAGTTTGGTAATTTATTATTATAAGTAAGAACGTAGCTGTTAGTTTGGTAATTTATTATCATAAGGTAATTATTATCATAAGTAAGAACGTAGCTGTTAGTTTGGTAATTTATTATCATAAGTAAGAACGTAGCTGTTAGTTTGATAATTTATTATCATAATTAGGAACGTAACCATGTAGATATAGAATGTTGTAAATTGAGACGTACTTTGTAACCATGTAGATATATAGCTAAACCAACGGGAAACAACTTAGTGATTAGCTAAGTAAGGCGATGAGATTATATTGTTTCGTATGACAAAAAAATGGTCAATAGGTATGTGGTGAAAATGTACTTTTAATAATATTTTATGTTTTCATCTAACCTACGACGCCACACACAGAGGGCGCCACTAATAGTGAATGAAACCTCGTAATAAATATGAAATACAACTTTTACAGCCTGAAAATAAAACGTTTTTTTGTTTTATTCTAATTAAATTTTCTTTGCGGTCTGTATTTCCCGATTTCTTAATTAAAAAAAAAACTTTATTTTCGTCAACGATATTTCAATTAGTTTCAGAAACATACCAGTAGAGGATGTGTGATGAAAATTGGATTTATTAAATAACGTTAAAATCTGTACAAGCAGCGATGAATATAAAATAACAAATAACGATTCATATTATCTTACAGTTCAGTTCAAATTCAGTGCATATATTTTGTCTTATATCCGTGTGGATTCACTTAACTTCCACACCTTATAAAACAACCTTCAATGATTGTGGGAAGAAATGAAACCAAAACCAGCTTATGTAAAGTATTAATAATATATTTAAAAAAAAACGTTTATGTATTCACTACTGGATATAAGTCACTCGCTAATATTCAAGTTGCAGTTCTTAAAATCTATCAAGTTTAGGAAATTGTGAATGTGAGGGTTTAAATCCGATTACATCTAATCAAAGACAAGAGAATATCGAAAAAGACTAACCCTAATATTTAATTGAATCTATAATAGGGTTAATAGAGTGATATCTAGAGGGTAAAAGGTTAACAATTGATATGCATACAGAATGTCTATTCATATAACTACGCTAATAAGATTTTGTACTAAACTTTGTCAAACTCCAGTAAATATTGACAGTATATTTCTTTGTACCTTATATTTTATGTTAAAGATAATATTATTATTTTACGTGTTAGACTCACGAGGTACAAGTATAATATTCAAAAATACGGTGGAGTTAAAGGGCCATATTCCTTCTTATCTTTTTATTCAGAAAAGAAACGTCAATTTAAATTGTATTTCATTAAATAGGGTAACCCACGTTGTTGTTATGGTGAGCTTCTTCTTCTTCTCTCTCTCTCCCCTCCAAAAAATAAATAAATAAATAAAATACAGCACCCGTTTTTGTTCAAAACCTCCATAAAAATGGGAGTACACTCGAGGTTAGAACGTGCGCCCAAATTTTTTATTTAACGTGGACAACCAAGCGCATATTCACGACAAGAATATAACACTAGTGCTTAGTGCTTTTCAGATACACAGACATTGTTTTAGTACGTTTTTCGTTAACTAGTTCTACTCAAGAAGTTATGGACATAATACCTTATTGCTTCATATTCTCCATTAAAATAACGTCGTCATGACAACCAACCCTACCGGTGCATTTTCTCCATTAAAATAACGACATCTGTCGGCGTATATTCTCCATTAAACACCTGAAAATAACGAAATGTGTCGTCACGACAACCAACCCTATAGGTGCCTATTCTCCGTTAAACACCTGAAATCAACGAAATGCGTTGTCACGACAACCAACCCTATAGGTGCCCATTCTTCATTAAACACCTGAAAATAACGAAATGTGTCGTCATGACAACCAACCCTATAGGTGCCTATTCTCCGTTAAACACCTGAAAATAACGAACTATGTCGTCCTGAAAAACAACCCTACCGGTGCCTATTGTCCACTGCACATCTGAAAATAATGAGATATGTCGTCATGACGAGTTAAATCAGTTTTATTGCTTAACATTCTGTAATACACTCCAGAAAACAACCAGATACGTCATAGCCAAGACAACCAATCCTAAGGTTCATATTTTCCAGAATACGCCTACATATAATCAACTACAGTATGTTGTCATGGCGACTATTTAAGCCAACCTTAATGCCCTTACAAGCACCAACGGGCAACACTAAACCATGTTCGATACCATGTTAACTTGTCATTGATCTGTAAAAGGACAAGAACTGGAATCACAATATTAGCGTTAGCTTAAGTACTGCTCACTCTAAGTCAGAACAAAGGTTATTAAGAACATTATTACATACAAACAATCAATCCTGAGAAGTCAGTAAAATGATTCAAAATATCGAGATTAAACAACCACAAATAAACGTAATCACTGGAGGCCAGTTAAGTAACAATATAAGTAGAGATATAAGTTTGTAGTAATGTAAACAGAAGCGTAAGTTTGTAGTACTACAAACAGAAGCGTAAGTTTGTAGTACTACAAACAAAAGCGTAAGATTGTAGTAATATAAACAGAAGCGCAAGTTTGTAGTAATGTAAACAAAAGCGTAAGTTTGTAGTAATGTAAACAGAAGCGTAAGTTTGTAGTAATATAAACAGAAGCGTAAGTTTGTAGTACTACAAACAGAAGCGTAAGTTTCTAGTAATGTAAACAGAAGCGTAAGTTTCTAGTAATGTAAACAGAATCGTAAGTTTGTAGTAATATAAACAGAAGCGTAAGTTTGTAGTATTACAAACAAAAGCGTAAGTTTGTAGTAATGTAAACAGAAGGGTAAGTTTGTAGTAATGCAAACAGAAGCGTAAGTTTGTAGTAATATAAACAGAAGCGTAAGTTTGTAGTACTACAAACAGAAGCGTAAGTTTCTAGTAATATAAACAGAAGCGTAAGTTTGTAGTAATATAAATAGAAGCGTAAGTTTGTAGTAATATAAACAGAAACGTGAATTTGCAGCAATGTAAACAGAAACATAGGTTTGCTGTATTCACACGATACTTCTCTCACGCGAAATGTTTGTACACTAAAATTGTCCTCTGTGCCGGGTTGTAGCCCAACAGGAAAATTATAAAGGCACTTTGATGATTGCAGTTGAGCAAAGAATATGTGCAGTTTGCTGCCAAGACTATCTCAGACACAGACTTGCATTCCAGTGCATGATCACGTGACTGACGTTAACCATGGGCCATTTATTTTAGAGTACAGGACCGCACTGTGAAAAACTAAACCAGTACCGATATATAGAAGCTAAGCCTAAAATATTGATATAAGAACTTGCAAAATAATTAGATAAGTTAGAATTAGATAATAATTCACTGCTTAGATGAAGCATGGGTTCACTAACGTTAGGATGAGAACCATAAACAAATTCCTCAACTAATGGGTTCTTTATACTTATGCATGATTTACTAAAATTACGATGATAACAGTAAACAGCTTAATAAACTAATGTGTTTAATAGCATTAAGAAGATAACCCTAAAGAGCTTCACAAATTCAAAGTTTCACTAGAGTTAGGAAGCTAACCCTAAACAGTTTACTAAACTAATGGGCTAGCGTTAAGAAGCTAATCCTAAACAGTTTACTAAACTAATGGGATAACGTTAGGAAACTAACCCTAAACAGTTTACTAAACTAATGGGCTAGCGTTAAGAAGCTAATCCTAAACAGTTTACTAAACTTAATATTTCACTGGAAGATAGCCCTAAATAAATTCTTAAATTAATGGGTTAGCATTGGGAAGCTAACCCTAAACAGTTTACTAAACTTAGGGTTTCACTGGATGACAGCCCTAAATAAATTCTTAAATTAATGGGCTAGCATTGGGAAGCTAACTCTAAACAATTTACTAAATTAATGGACTAGCGTTAGTAAGCTAACCCTAAACAGTTTCCTAAATATATGGATTCATTAGCATTACGCTGAATTACTTCCTAAACTTATGGTTTCACTGGATGATAATCCTAAATAAATTCCTGAACTGATGGGTTGAATACAATTATGATGATATTCCTGAACAGTTTCGTAAAATTATGGGTTCGCTAATATTATCAATATAACAGCTTCCTAAACTAGCATTATGATGATAGCCCTAAACAGTTTCCTAAACTGCTAAAATCTTTTTATAGCTTCAACACCCGATAAAAGATTTGGAGACTTGAAAACATAATGAATATGTATGTGAAAATAACAGCACTTAAATAACTGTAAATAATTTGTTTCTTGTTGAAGAATTTTAGCTTTAAATAATGGTTTCTTTTTCAGAAACATATTTCATGAAATACTTACTGAAAGTAGTCTTAAAGATAAAAACAAAATCAAATGCTGTACAAACATCTTAACATCTTAGCAGTAACAGCGCCATCTATGTGAGGTTTTACAAACCTGCATATTTTTCATACACTTAACTAATCCTGGAAAAGCGTGTTAAGACAATCATACACATAGCATAATAAAATGAAATATTTGTCAAAACGAAATTTCATACAACTATTTCAATACACACACATTTGTTTTTTTTCTGGAACAAAACAAAATCAAAAATCTTACAGTAAGTTGATTCCAAGTTCAAAAGTTCTTAGTTTTTGCAATTGGAATTCACCGAATTGTTAAAAAAAACCGTAAGGTCTGTGCTCT
>NW_013677576.1:7687-12555 GCF_000517525.1 Limulus polyphemus | reverse complement strand
GTATTGTTAAATCATGTGTCTTCTTATTGACAGTACACAGTATCGTTAAATCTTGTGTCTTCTTATTGACAGTACACAGTATCGTTAAATCTTATGGCTTGTTAGTGAAAGTACACAGTATCGTTAAATTTTTGTGGCTTGTTATTGATAGTACACAATATTGTTAAATCTTGAGTCTTCTTTTTCAGAGTACACAGTATTGTTAAATCTTGTGTGTTCTTATTGACAGTACACAGTATCGTTAAATCTTGTGTCTTCTTATTGATAGTACATAGTATTGTTAAATCTTGTTTTCTTATTGACAGTACACAGTATTGTTAAATCTTGTGTCTTCTTATTGACAGTACACAGTATCGTTAAATCTTGTGTGTTCTTATTCACAGTACAAAGTATCGTTGAATCTTGAGTCTTGTTATTGATAGTACATAGTATCGTTAAATCTTGTGTCTTTTTATTGACAGTACACAGTATTGTTAAATCCTGTGTCTTCTTATTGACAGTACACAGTATCGTTAAATCTTGTGGCTTGTTATTGATAGTACACAGTATCGTTAAATCTAATGATTTGTTATTGATAGTACACAATATCGTTAAATTTTGTGTCTTCTTATTGAAAGTACACAGTATCGATAAATCTTATGGCCTGTTATTCACAGTACAAAGTTTTATTAAATCTTGTGTCTCCTTATTGACAGTACACAGTATCGTTAAATCTTGAGGCTTGTTATTGATAGTACACAGTATCGTTACATCTTGTGTCTTCTTTTTGACAGTAAACAGTATCGTTAAATCTTATGTCTTCTTATTGATAGTAAATAGTATTGTTAAATCTTATTTTCTTAATGATAGTACATAGTATTGTTAAGTCTTGTGTCTTCTTATACAGAGTACACAGTATAGTTAAATTTTCTGTCTTCTTATTGACAGTACACAGTATCGTTCAATCTCGTGTCTTCTTATTGACAGTACACAGTATCGTTTAATCTTGTGTCTTTTTATTGATGGTACATAGTATTGTTAAATCTGGTTTTCTTATTGATAGTACATAGTATTTTTAAATCTTTATGTCTTTTTATTAACAGTAGACAGTATCGTTAAATCTTGTCTTCTTATTGATAGTACACAGTATTTTTAAATCTCGTGCATTCTTATTGACAGTTCACACTATTGTTAAATCTTGTGTCTTCTTAATGACAGTAAACAGTATCGTTAAATCTTGTGTCTTCTTATTTATAGTAAATAGTATTGTTAAATTTTGTTTTCTTATTGATAGTTTATAGTATTGTTAAGTCTTGTGTCTTCTTTTTCAGAGTACACAGTATTGTTAAATCTTCTGTCTTCTTATTGATAGTACACAGTATCGTTCAATCTCTTGTCTTCCTATTGACAGTACACAGTACTTATTGATAGTACACAGTATCGTTCAATCTCGTGTCTTCTTATTAACAGTACACAGTATCGTTAAATCTTGTGTCTTCTTTTTGATAGTACATAGTATTGTTAAATCTTGTGTGTTCTTAATGATAGTACATAGTATTGTTAAATCTTGTTTTCTTTTTGACAGTACACAGTATTGTTAAATCTTGTGTCTTTTTATTGACAGTACACAGTATCGTTAAATCTTTTGTCTTCTTATTCACAGTACACAGTATTGTTAAATCTTGTGTGTTCTTAATGATAGTACACAGTATCGCAAGACATAAATATTTAACAATACTGTGTTCTGTCATAAAGAAGACACAAGATTTAACGATACTGTGTACTGTCAATAAGAATACACAAGAATTAAAAATACTATGTACTGTCAATAAGAAGGTACAAGATTTAACAATACTTTGTAATGTAAATAACAGGCCATAAGATTGAACGATACTGTGTACTATCAACAACTAGCCTCAAGATTTAACGATACTTTATACTCTGAATAAGAACACACAAGATTTAACGATACTGTGTACTGTGAATAAGAAGACACAAGATTTAACGATACTGTGTACTGGGAATAAGAAGACACAAGATTTAACGATACTGTGTACTGTCAATAAGAAGACACAAGATTTAACAATACTGTGTACTGTCAATAACAAAACAAGATTTAACAATACTATGTACTGTCAATAAGAAGACACAAGATTTAACTACTATGTACTATCAATAAGAAGACACAAGACTTAACGATACTGTTTACTGTCAAAAATAAGACACAAGATTTAACAATACTGTGTACTGTCAATAAGAAGACACAAGATTTAACAATACTGTGTACTATTAAAAATGGTTAAATCTTGTTTTTTTATTTGTAGTACATAGTATTCTTAAATCTTCTGTCTTATTATTGACAGTAAACAGTATTGTTAAATCTTGTGTCTTCTTATTGACAGTACACACTATTGTTAAATCTTGTGTCTTCTTATTGACAGTAAACAGTATCGTTAAATCTTTTGTCTTCCTATTGATAGTACACAGTATCGTTAAATCTCGTGTCTTCTTATTGACAGTACACAGTATCGTTAAATCTTGTGTGTTCTTATTGACAGTTAACAGTATTTTTAAATATCATGCCTTCTTATTGACAGTACACAATATTGTTAAATCGTTTGTCTTCTTATTGACAGTACACAGTAGCGTTAAATCTTGTGGATTGTTATTGAAAGTACACAGTATCGTTAAATCTTGTGTCTTCTTTTTTGACAGTAAACAGTATCGTTAAATCTTGTGTCTTCTTATTGATAGTACACAGGATTGTTAAATCTTGTTTTCTTATTGATAGTACATAGTATTTTTAAATCTTTATGTCTTTTTATTGACAGTACACAGTATCGTTAAATCTTGTGGCTTGTTAGTGAAAGTACACAGTATCGTTAAATTTTATGGCTTGTTATTGATAGTACACAATATTGTTAAATCTTGTGTCTTCTTATTCAGATTATACAGTAACGTTAAATCATGTGGCTTGTTATTAATAGAACACAGTATCGTTCAGTCTTATGACCTGTAATTACATTACAAAGTATTGTTAAATCTTGTGTCTTCTTATTGACAGTGCATAGTATTTTTAAATCTTGTGTCTTCTTATTGATAGAACACAGTATTGTTAAATATTTATGTCTTCTTATTGATAGTACATAGTATTGTTAAATCTTGTTTTCTTATTAATAGTACATAGTATTGTTAAGTCTTGTTTCTTCTTATTGAGAGTAAACAGTATTGTTAAATCTTGTGTCTTCTTATTTAGAGTACACAGTACTCTTAAATCTTGTGTCATATTATTGATAGTACACAGTATCGTTAAATCTCGTGTCTTCTTATTGACAGTACACAGTATCGTTAAATCTTGTGTCTTCTTATTGAGAGTAAACAGTATTGTTAAATCTTGTGTCTTCTTATTCAGAATACACAGTATTGTTAAAACTTGTGTCTTCTTATTAAAAGTACACAGTATCGTTAAATCTTCTATCTTCTGATTGACAGTACACAGTATGGGTAAATCCTGTATCTTCTTATTGACAGGACACAGTATTGTTAAATCTCGTGTCTTCTTATTGACAGTAGACAGTATTGAAAAATCCTGTATCATTTTATTGACAGTACACAGTATCGTTAATTCTTGTGGCTTATTAGTGAAAGTACACAGTATCGTTAAATCTTGTGGCTTGTTATTGATAGTACACAGAATCGTTAAATATTGTGGCTTGTTATTGACAGTACACAAAATAGTTAAATCTTGTGTCTTCCTATTGATAGTACACAGTATCGT
Organism: Limulus polyphemus; assembly: GCF_000517525.1. NCBI lineage: Eukaryota > Metazoa > Arthropoda > Merostomata > Xiphosura > Limulidae > Limulus > Limulus polyphemus. Next base: position 8,798 of record NW_013677576.1, on the reverse strand, counting down.
TAAATCTTGTGTGTTCTTATTGACAGTAATCAGTATTTTTAAATCTCGTGTCTTCTTATTGACAGTACACAGTATCGTTAAATCTTGTGTCTTCTTATTGAAAGTACATAGTATTGTTAAATCTTGTTTTCTTATTGGTAGTACATAGTATTTTTAAATCTTTATGTCTTTTTATTGACAGTACACAGTATCGTTAGATCTTGTCTTCTTATTGTTCGTACACACTATTGTTAAATCTTGTGTCTTCTTATTGACAGTACACAGTAACGTTAAATCTTGTGGCTTGTTATTAATAGTACAAAGTATCGTTCAATCTTGAGGCTTGTTATTGATAGTACACAGTATCGTTAAATCTTGTGTATTTTTATTGACAGTACACAGTATTGTTAAATCTTGTTGCTTGTTATTGATAGTACACAGAATCGTTAAATCTAATGATTTGTTATTGATAGTACACAATATCGTTAAATTTTGTGTCTTCTTATTGACAGTACACAGTATCGTTAAATTTTATGGCCTGTTATTCACAGTACAAAGTATTATTAAATCATGTTTCTCTTTATTGACAGTACACAGTATCGTTAAATCTTATGGCCTGTTATTCATAGTACAAAGTATTGTTAAATCTTCTGTCTCCGAATTGACAGTACACAGTATCGTTAAATCTTATGTCTTCTTATTGATAGTACATAGTATTGTTAAATCTTGTTTTTTATTGATAGTACATAGTATTGTTAAATCTTATGTCTTTTTATTGACAGTACACAGTATCGTTAAATCTTGTCTTCTTACTGATAGTACATAGTATTGCTAAATCTTGTGTCTTCTTATTGACAGTACACAGTATTGTTAAATCTTGTGTCTTCTCATTGACAGTACACAGTATCGTTAAATCTTATGTCTTCTTATTCAAAGTACACAGTATCGTTAAATCTTGTGTCTTCTTATTCATAGTACACAGTATCGTTAAATCTCTTTGGTTTGTTATTGATGGTACACAGTATTGTTAAATCTTGTGTCTTCTTATTGACAGTACACAGTATTGTTAAATCTTGTGTCTTCTTATTGACAGTACACAGTATCGTTAAATCTTGCGTTTTCTTATTGACAG
>NW_013677576.1:5962-7677 GCF_000517525.1 Limulus polyphemus | reverse complement strand
CACAGTATTGTTAAATCTTGTGTCTTCTTATTGACAGTACACAGTATTGTTAAATCTTGTGTATTCTTATTGACAGTACATAGTATTGTTAAATCTTGTGTCTTCTTATATACAGTACACAGTATCGTTAAATCTTGTCTCTTCTTATTGATAAAACACAGTACTGTTAATTCTTATGTCTTCTTATTGACAGTACACAGTATCGTGAAATTTTCTGTCTTATTATTGACAGTACACAGTATTGATAAATCCTGTATCTTCTTATTGATAGGACTTATTGTCGTTAAATCTTGTGTCTTCTTATTGACAGTACACAGTACTGTTAAATCTTGTGTCTTATTGACAGTACACAGTATCGTTAAATCTTGTGTCTTCTTATTGATAGTACACAGTATCGTTAAATCTTGTGGCTTGTTATTGAAAGCACACATATCGTTAAATCTTGTGTCTTCTTATTGACTTACAGACAATTGTTAAATTTTGTGTCTTCTTTTTGACAGTAAACAGTATTGTTAAATCTTGTGTCTTCGTATTGACAGTACACAGTATTGTTAAATCTTGTGTCTTCTTATTGACAGTACACAGTATCGTTAAATCTTGCGTTTTCTTATTGACAGTACACAGTATTGTTAAATTTTTTGTCTTCTTATTGACAGTACACAGTATCGTGAAATTTTCTGTCTTATTATTGACAGTACACAGTATTGATAAATCCTGTATCTTCTTATTGATAGGACACAATATCGTTAAATCTTGTGTCTTCTTATTGACAGTAAACAGTACTGTTAAATCTTGTGTCTTATTGACAGTACACAGTATCGTTAAATCTTGTGTCTTCTTATTGATAGTACACAGTATCGTTAAATCTTGTGTCTTCTTATTGACTTACAGAATATTGTTAAATCTTGTGTCTTCTTTTTGACAGTAAACAGTATTGTTAAATCTTGTGTCTTCGTATTGACAGCACACAGTATTGTTAAATCTTGTGTCTTCTTATTCACAGTACACAGTATCGTTAAATCTTGTGTTTTCTTATTGACAGTACACAGTATTGTTAAATTTTTTGTCTTCGTATTGACAGTACACAGTATCGTTAAATCTTGTGTCTTCTTATTGACAGTACATAGTATTGTTAAATCTTTATGTCTTTTTATTGACAGTACACAGTATCTTTAAATTCTTTCTTCTTATTGATAGTACATAGTATTGCTAAATCTTTTGTCTTCTTATTGACAGTACACAGTGTTGTTAAATCTTGTGTCTTCTTATTGACAGTACACAGTATCGTTAAATCTTGTGTCATCTTATTGACAGTACACAGTATTGATAAATCCTGTATCTTCTTATTGACAGGACACGGTATCGCTAAATCTTGTGTCTTCTTATTGACAGTACACAGTACTGTTAAATCTTGTGTCTTATTGACAGTACACAGTATCGTTAAATCTTGTGGCTTGTTATTGATAGCACACGGTATCGTTAAATCTTACGATTTGTTATTGATAGTACACAGTATCGTTAAATCCTGTGTCTTCTTATTGACAGTACACAGTATTGTTAAATCTTGTGTCTTCTTCTTGACAGTACACAGTATCGTTAATCATTGTGGCTTATTAGTGAAAGTACACAGTATCGTTAAATCTTATGGCTTGTTATTGATAGTACACAGTATCGTTAAATCTTGTGTCTTCTTATTGACAGTACACAGTATTGAT
>NW_013677576.1:2611-5075 GCF_000517525.1 Limulus polyphemus | reverse complement strand
CAGTATCGTTAAATCTTGTGTCTTCTTATTGACAGTACACAGTATCGTTAAATCTTGTGTCTTCTTATTGACAGTACACAGTATTGATAAATCCTCTATCTTCTTATTGACAGGACACAGTATCGTTAAATCTTGTGTCTTCTTATGACAGTACACAGTAACGTTAAATCTTGTGGCTTGTTATTGAGAGTACACAGTATTGTTAAATCTTGTGTCTTCTTATTGACAGAACACAGTATTGTTAAATATTTATGTCTTCTTATTGATAGTACATGGTATTGTTAAATCTAGTTTTCTTATTGATAGTACATAGTATTGTTAAGTCTTGTGTCTTCTTCTTGACAGTACACAGTATTGTTAAATCTTGTGTCTTCTTATTGAGAGTAAACAGTATTGTTAAATCTTGTGTCTTCTTATTCAGAGTACAAAGTACTGTTAAATCTTGTGTCTTCTTATTCAGAGTACACAGTATTGTTAAATCTTGTGTCTTCTTATTGACAGTACACAGTATCGTTAAATCTTCTATCTTCTGATTGACAGTACACAGTATTGGTAAATCCTATATCTTCTAATTGACAGTACACAGTATTGTTAAATCTTTATTTCTTCTTATTGACAGTAGACAGTATTGATAAATCCTGTATCTTCTTATGTCAGGACACAGTATCGTTAAATCTTGTGTCTTCTTAATGCCAGTACACAGTACTGTTAAATCTTGTGTCTTATTGACAATACGCAGTATCGTTAAGTCTTGTGGTTTGTTATTGATAGTACACGGTATCGTTAAATCTTATGATTTGTTATTGATAAAACACAGTATCGTTAAATCTTGTGACTTCTTATTGACAGTACACAGTATTGTTAAATCTTGTGTCTTCTTATTGACAGTACACAGTATCGTTAATTCTTGTGGCTTCTTAGTGAAAGAACACAGTATCGTTAAATCCTGTGGCTTGTTATTGATAGTACATAGAATCGTTAAATCTTGTATCTTGTTATTGATAGTACACAAAATAGTTAATTCTTGTGTCTTCATATTGATAGTACACACTATCGTTAAATCTTGTGTGTTCTTATTGACAGTAAACCGTATTTGTAAATCTCGTGTCTTCTCATTGACAGTACACACTATTGTGAAATCTTGTGTTTTCTTATTGACAGTACACATTATCGTTAAATCTTGTGGCTTGTTATTGACAGTACACAGTATCGTTAAATCTTGTGGCTTGTTATTGATAGTACACGGTATCGTTAAATCTTATGATTTGTTATTGATAATACACAGTATCGTTATTTCTTGTGGCTTATTAGTGAAAGTACAAAGTATCTTTAAATCCTGTGGCTTGTTATTGATAGTACATAGAATCGTTAAATCTTGTATCTTGTTATTGATAGTACACAAAATTGTTAAATCTTGTGTCTTCCTATTGATAATAAACAGTATCGTTAAATCTTGTGGCTTGTTATTGATAGTACACAGAAACGTTAATTCTTGTGGCTTGTTATTGATAGTACACAATATTGTTAAATCTTGTGTTTTCTTATTCAGAGTACACAGTATTGTTAAATCTTGTGTGTTCTTATTGATAGTACACAGTATCGTTAAATCTTGTGTTTTCTTATTGATAATATACATTATTGTTAAATCTTGTGTCTTCTTATTGAGAGTACACAGTGTTGATTAAATTTTGTGTCTTCTTATTGACAGTACACAGTATCGTTAAATCTTGTGTCTTCTTATTGATAGTACACAATATCGTTCAATCTCGTGTCTTCTTATTGACAGTACACAGTATCGTTAAATCTTGTGTCTTCTTATTGATAGTACATAGTATTGTTAAATCTTGTTTTCTTATTGATATTACATAGTATTTTTAAATCTTTATGTCTTTTTATTGACAGTACACAGTAACGTTAAATCTTGTTACTGAGTGCTGTCAATAAGAAGATACAGGATTTATCAATACTGTGTACTCTCAATAAGAAGACATAATTTAACAATACTGTGTCCTGTCAATAAGAAGATAAAGAATTTATCAATATTGTGTACTGTCAATAAGAAGACAAAAGATTTAACGATACTGTGTACTATCAATAACAAGCCTTTTTAAATTTTGTGTCTTCTTATTGACAGTACACAGTATCGTTAAATCTTGTGTCTTCTTATTGATAGTACAAAGTATTGTCAAATCTCTTTTCCTTATTGATATTACATAGTATTTTTAAATCTTTATGTTTTTTATTGACAGTACACAGTATCGTTAAATCTTGTCTTCTTATTAATTTACACAGTATTTTTAAATCTCGTGCCTTTTTATTGACAGTACAAACTATTGTTAAATCTTGTGTCTTCTTATTGATAGTACTCAATATCGTTAAATCTCGTGTCTTCTTATTGACAGTACACAATATTGATAAATTCTTTATCTTCTTATTGACAGGACACAGTATTGTTAAATTATGT
>NW_013677576.1:0-2601 GCF_000517525.1 Limulus polyphemus | reverse complement strand
CACTTATTGAAAGTACACAAGAAGACACAAGATTTAACAATAGTTTGTACTGTCAATAAAAAGGCACGAGATTTAAAAATACTGTGTAAATTAATAAGAAGACAAGATTTAACGATACTGTGTACTGTCAATAAAAAGACATAAAGATTTAAAAATACTATGTAATATCAATAAGAAAACAAGATTTAACACGACTATGTACTATCAATAAGAAGACACAAGATTTAACGATACTGTTTACTGTCAAAAAGAAGACAGAAGATTAAACGATACTGTGAACTGTCAATAACAAGACACAAGATTTAACTATACTATGTATTGTCAATGAGAAGACAAAAGATTTAACGATACTGTGTACTGTCAATAACAAGTTTTAACGATACTATGTACTATCAATAAGAAGACAAGATTTAACAATAATGTGTACTAGTACACAGTATCGTTCAATCTTATGGCCTGTTATTTACATTACAAAAATATTGTTAAAACTTGTGTCTTCTTATTGACAGTACATAGTATTTTTAAATCTTGTGTCTTCTTATTGACAGTACACAGTATCTTTAAATCTTGTGTCTTCTTATTGACAGAACAAGGTATTGTTAAATATTTATGTCTTCTTATTGACAGTACACACTAATTTTAAATCTTGTGTTTTCTTATTGACAGTACACATTATCGTTAAATCATGGGGCTTGTTATTGACAGTACACAGTATCGTTAAATCTTTTGTCTTCTTATTGACAGAACACAGTATTGTTAAATTTTTATGTTTTCTTATTGATAGTACATAGTATTGTTAAATCTTGTTTTCTTATTGATAGTACACAAAATAGTTAAATCTTGTGTCTTCCTATTAATAGTACATAGTATCGTTAAATCTTGTGTGTTCTTATTGACAGTAAACAGTGTTTTTAAATCTCGTGTCTTCTTATTGACAGTACACACTATTGTTAAATCTTGTGTTTTCTTATTGACAGTACACATTATCGTTAAATCTTGTGGCTTGTTGTTGACAGTACACAGTATCGTTAAATCTTGTCTTCTTATTGATAGTACACAGTATCGTTAAAACTTGTGGCTTGTTATTGACAGTACACAGTATCGTTAAATCTTGTGTCATCTTATTGACAGTACACAGTATCATTAAATCCTGTGTCTTCTTATTGACATTACAGAGTATTGTTAAATTTTGTATTTCGTATTGACAGTACAAAGTATCGTTAAATCTTATCTTCTTTTTGACAGTACACAGTATTGTTAAATCTTAATGTCTTTTTATTGACAGTACACAGTATCGTTAAATTTTGTCTTCTTTTCGACAGCAAACAGTATCGTTAAATCTTGTGTCTTCTTATTGATAGTACATAGTATTGTTAAATCTTGTTTTTTATTGATAGTACATAGTATTGTTAAATCTTATGTCTTATTATTGACAGTAAACAGTATTGTTAAATCTTGTGTCTTCTTATTGACAGTACACAGTATCGTTAAATCTTATGGCCTGTTATTCACAGTACAAAGTATTATTAAATCTTGTGTCTCCTTATTTACAGTACACAGTATAGTTAAATCTTGAGGCTTGTTATTGATAGTACACAGTATCGTTAAATCTTGTGTCTTCTTATTGACAGTACACAGTATTGTTAAATCTTGTGTCTTCTTATTGACAGTACACAGTATCGTTAAATCTTATGGCCTGTTATTCACAGTACAAAGTATTATTAAATATTGTGTCTCCTTAATGACAGTACATAATATCGTTAAATCTTGTGGCTTGTTATTGATAGTACACAGTTTCGTTAAATCTAATGATTTGTTATTGATAGTACACAATATCGTTAAATTTTGTGTCTTCTTATTGACAGTACACAGTATCGTTAAATCTTATGGCCTGTTATTTACAGTACAAATTATTGTTAAGTCTTCTGTCTCCTTATTGACAGTACACAGTATCGTTAAATCTTGTGTCTTCTTATTGATAGTACATAGTATTGTTAAGTCTTGTGACTTCTTATTGACAGTATACAGTATTGTTAAATCTTGTGTCTTCTTTTTGACAGTAAACAGTATTGTTAAATCTTGTGTCTTCTTATTGACAGTATACAGTATCGTTAAATCTTGTGGCTTGTTCGTGATAGTACACAGTATCGTTAAATCTTGTGTCTTCTTATTGATAGTACATAGTATTATTAAATCGTGTTTTCTTAATGATAGTACATAGTATTGTTGAGTCTTGTGTCTTCTTATTCAGAGTACACAGTATCGTTAAATCTTGTGTGTTCTTATTGACAGTACACAGTATTTTTAAATCTCGTGCCTTCTTGTTGACAGTACACAATATTGTTAAATCGTGTGTTTTCTTTTTGACAGTACACAGTATCGTTAAATCTTGTGGCTTGTTAATGACGTCAATAAGAAGACATAAATATTTAACAATACTGTGTTCTGTCAATAAGAAGACACAAGATTTAAAGATACTGTGTACTGTCAATAAGAAGACACAAGATTTAAAAATACTATGTACTGTCAATAAGAAGACACAAGTTTTAACAATATTTTTGTAATGTAAATAACAGGCCATAAGATTGAACGATACTGTGT
>NW_013677575.1:12440-14745 GCF_000517525.1 Limulus polyphemus | reverse complement strand
TAATATGATCTAATAGATTGTATATCCTGGTTTCAATAATGTGATCTAACTAGCAGAACGTATATCCTGGTTCCAATCATGTGATCTAACTAATACAACGTATATCCTGGTTTCAATAATGTGATCTAGCTATCACAACGCATATCCTGGTTCCAATAATGTGATCTAGCTATCACGACGTATATCCTGGTTTCAATAATGTGATCTAACTAATACAACGTATATCCTGGTTCCAATAATGTGATCTAGCTATCACGACGTATATCCTGGTTCCAATCATGTGATCTAACTAATACAACGCATATCCTGGTTCCAATCATGTGATCTAACTAATACAACGTATATCCTGGTTTCAATAATGTGGTATAACTAGCACGACGTATCTCCTGGTTTCAATAATGTGATATAACTAACACAACTTATACCCTGGTTTCAATAATCTTAGTTAACAGAACCCGCTTTTTTCATTTTGAGACATTTGAAAAAACATCAAACTACATATTTGGTGGTTTAACTTTAATCTAGTTATAAACCCACGGATAGACCAGCTGACATTATATTAGCTCTATTCTAGTTATAAACCCAAGGATAGACCAGCTGACATTATATTAGCTTTATTCTAATTATAAACCCAAGGATAGACCAGCTGACATTATATTAGCTTTATTCTAGTTATAAACCCAAGGATAGACCAGCTTATATTACATTAGCTCTATTCTAGTTATAAACCCACGAATAGACCAGCTGACATTTTATTAACTTTATTCTAGTTATAAACCCAAGAATAGACCAGCTGACATTATATTAGCTTTATTCTAGTTATAAACCCATGGATAGACCAGCTGACATTATATTAGCTTTATTCTAGTTATAAACCCATGGATAGACCAGCTAACATTATATTAGCTTTATTCTAGTTATAAACCCAAGGATAGACCAGCTGACATTCTATTAGCTTTATTCTAGTTATAAACCCAAGAATAGACCAGCTTATATTATATTAACTTTATTTTAGTTATAAACCCATGGATAGACCAGCTGACATTATATTAACACTATTTATTCACAATAAGAACATTTAGAAATAAATTCAACACAGTTAATATACAGTGCCTAGTCAGGACTTAACACCAAAATTAATAAAAACTTATAATAAATATTAATAAATCATTAATAATTGAATCAGGAAGAAGAACGAGAAAGAAAAAATCTAATTCCAAAAAACAACAGAAAATATAATATTCCAAAAATAACTTTCATTATGACTATTAATATCGAGTGATAAACAACAATAATTCACTAACTGTCTCATGACTGACTGTCTGTATGTTTTTCTTTCTCTCAGTGAAGCTTCTGGCAGGGCATTTATTCACAGAGTAGGTTACGAGAGTACAACATCATGTGATCATAAATTTACATACTGTTGCATATTTGCTTGTTTGTTTGTTTCCGGTAGAAATTATTTCCAAGAATCTTCAGCGATACGAGTGATTTATTGATTAAACCAGTTTATTCTTCCTCGATACAAACTTTTAGTACACAACAGTTCCACAATCAGTACGTTTCTCGTCACTTTAAACTTAACAACTTTTATAATACACGTTATAAATCACAGCGATTCACAATCTCGAAACTTCGCTCTCGACGAGTGCAAAACACACACTTTACGGCTCACTAGCTCGAAACTAACAGAATCATAAATTACACGGAACTCAAAGTAACTAGTGCCCTCTCTTCATTTATCCCTGCTGGCTTTCACTGCCAGGCTTATATGCTAACGAAGAGAGCATCTCGAACACACTCGGACTTCTCGATCATTCGAGCAATCCATCACGCACGCCAGCAGAGTCACGTGACTTCCGCTGTCGTAACTATACTCTTCTGCTACATTAATAGTATCTGTACGTCACCGCTAGAGAAGCTGGTGTGAGTTTCATCACACACACATATATTTACTGGAAGGTGAGCTACCGTTTTCATGCAACTAAAAATTCACAGATAAATTAAATGAACGATAAATACAGCCATAATCATCTATACTATTATTTTGCTTGTTTTTTATGTACGACCGTTACGCTTTCTGACCGAGAATCTGCTGAATACGCATGCGTACCTGATGAAGACAAAACCTTGTCGAAACGTTGTACATTTGCTGTTATGTTAAACTTATATTAAAGTTTTCTTCATTACCCACCCAAGACGTCTCCAACCATTATACGTAGTTAGAATGTTTCCCCCAAGAAAAACCGCGCATGCGCATTATTAACTCGACGACAAACAGTGTGCCTGCGGCAGAGAGATGGAA
>NW_013677575.1:9810-12173 GCF_000517525.1 Limulus polyphemus | reverse complement strand
AAGAAGTAACAACAAAAGGGGAATGTAAATATACTTTACTAACCATTTTGTACAACAGAATATTAAAAACTTATCAAAGGTCGTAGAATAACATTATAAGTTTATTTATCGATAGTATTAAGTACAGTAAAGTTTAGTCCTAACTAAACTAAAGTAAAACAAAAAAACGTACACATCTTACAGTGTTAATGTTTGTTTTGTTTTTAATTATGCACAAAGCTACACAAGGGCTATCTGTGCTCTGCCCACCACGGGTATCGAAACCCGGATTCTAGCGTTGTAAGTCCGCAGACATACCGCTGTGCCACTGGGGGGCTACAGTGTTAATATATCTCTTTATCGAATATAAGGATCTAAGGCCTAACATAAGTTAAAGTTTTATAAAGTACAGTCTATAATCAAGTGGATTTACACATTTCGTATTGTGCTAGAAATGTTATATTTAAAGAAGTACTGTTACTAATTGGTCCGGAAATGTCTCTGCTAGTAAAAGATAAATACAATTTGCTATCTCACACTGTAATCTGTACGAAAAAAAGACACATAATTGTGAAATGTATTAAAACGATCAATTTTCTATAATATACAATTAAAATTTATTTTAATATCGATTAACGGTCGTGAAAAGGCACTCTATAAGTTTCGACGTCGTTTTAACTGTGTATTATACAACATCAATCGTTCTGTATTTTAATACATCATAAAAATACAAGTTTTCTTGAATTTTATTCTAACATAATTGGTGATTTACTGCAATCTATATAAAAATACATAATTACTAACACGTTTCAGTACATATGGAAAGATAAGATGGGATTCAAATAAAAATATTTAATTTCCTTTTGAAACTTAGGATATTTTTAAGTTAATAAATTATCAACAACAACATATATTTCCCTTCAAATAAACTTTTATATTCAATTTAAAGCTAGTAAAATAAACATGTCAAGTTTTTATAGCGGCCTCGATTCTTTATATTAGGTGTCAGTGACTTGTTGGCGATAAATTTCAACAATAAACGGACGGCACACAATCCACTTGTTTTAAAATAACATATTCAAAATACTTCAAACGCATGTACAAAAATTCTTTACACTATAGGTTATCACAGTTGCATCCAGAGCTTTAAATAATTGTCTTTTTTTCGTCAAAGTTCACACAAGCGGGTTCAGTTACTTTAGAATACTTTTTGACAAGACAAGTTATTCTCCTCTATCTCTGTTATTACAATTCAAACTGTGAAACTCACTTTAGAAATCGCTTGTTACGGTTAAACTGACAACACGCAGTCTAACTTCACTTTTACTAATTTATTTACTTAACTTGGTTGCCAACTGTGGTCTAGAACTTTCTAAAACTATGAGACGTTATGATGTAACAATACACACATAAAGCACCGAGAAAAATTCTGAAGGTTCCAGTAATGAGACGTCAGTTCTCAACAGTTGAACTACACAACAAATGATTCGTAAACAGTTACGTAAGCAAACCTGCAGTAAATTATCGCTTCCAAGAATACTAAATTTAACACCCGTACTTTATAACTATCTAAATCTTAACTCTCGTGTTAAATTTAAATGAAACAATCATGTATATCTAACAAAATGTATCAGTGCTTGTTTTCAAATTACATTATTTGATGATAATAGTTTAGAACGGTTGTAGAATCTGATTCTACTTTGAACGTCTCAGCACATCAAATTAACCTCCACAAGTAGTTCAGCAGGATCTGTCAAAGTAGAATCACATTCTACAACCACGTCTCAGCACATCAAATTAACCTCCACATGTAGTTCAGCAGGATCTATTAATTTGACAGTGGAATATTTTCTCGTATTTCATTTCCAAAGAATTTAAGGTAAGAAATACTTTGTTCAGAATCTAATTAATTACATAACACGTTGTACAAAATATAATTAATTATATGACACTTTGTTCAGAATCTAATTAATTATATAATGCTTTATACAGAATCTAGTTAATTACATAACACGTTGTACAAAATATAATTAATTATATAACACTTTGTTCAGAATCTAATTAATTATATAATGCTTTATACAGAATCTAATTAATTACATAACACGTTGTAGAAAATATAACTAATTATGCCCCCAGTATCACAGCTGTATGTTTGTGAACTAACAATGCTACAAATCGAATTTTGATACCCGTGGTGGGCAGAGCACAGATATCCTGTTGTCTAGCTTTGCGCTTAACTACAAACAAACTTTATGTAGAAACTCAACAATTATGTAATGCTTTGTACAGAATTTTAATAATTACATAACACTTTATACAAAAACTCAATAATTACATAACACTTTATACAAAACTCAATAATTACATAACACTTTATACAA
>NW_013677575.1:7555-8889 GCF_000517525.1 Limulus polyphemus | reverse complement strand
AATATTACATAACACTTTATACAAAAACTCAATAATTACATAACACTTTATACAAAAACTCAATAATTACATAACACTTTATACAAAACTCAATAATTACATAACACTTTATACAGAATTTCAAGAATCACACATAACCCTATATAGAAACCCATCAATTATGCAATGATTTGTACATAATTTCAACAATTACATAAAATTTAATACAGAAACTCTACAATTTCTACACTCAACTCATAAAGATGGGTTCGGATCGGCGATTTTGAAATTTCAAGATGAGGGTATCCCTTGTACTTAATTGCTTTGGAAACAAAATAATGTGTATCAACTTGGGACACCAGGACAATTCAGAATGAGACCTGTAACAAGTTATACCCCAGCAGTGGTAAGAAAAGTGAAGTGTCTTGTAACAGGTTGGAATCCACGAACACAAAGATCAGTGGCAAAAGGTGTCCACTTGGTTCAGACAACAATACATAAGAAGGGTTTCTGTTTGGAAAGGCGACACAAGTCACGTGTACCAACTACATACCTGTTCAAACGACACATACCTAAATTAGCTGGAGAGTGAAGTGGGTATTATCTTTCAAGAGATCATACTTAGTACCTCTTTATTCCTGTGTGATCAGACTTTTGAGACGGGTGGCACGAAAAATCATCGTTCTTATACACTAGATGGCTTATGAAAAGCATGCAGTGAGAATGTATATGCTTTTAACAGGTCAATCCTTACGACGGAGCTTTTTGCAATGAAAGCTATGGTGCAGAAATATTGTCAGAAAGAGCAAGATTAGTCGTAGTGACATGGGCTGTAACGTCAGGATAAGCCTCAAACATCATTGGATATAACCTACTCAGCCTCTGTACTCGTTGTCTTGACTTCTTTCATACTTCATTCTTCTAAACATAAGAAGTAGTGACGTCAACCACTCAAAAAACAACAACATCTATTTAAATCCCTTGAGACTAGATAAGTGAACTGGTTTACTTTCCAATAGTAAATATTCTGTTCTTGTTCAAAAATAGTTTTTAATGAATAAAACTGGGTCATCGCCACGGGTTGCACGATTTAACTGAGGAGAGTAAATGTCTGAAAGTTTACAACCCGTGCGTTGTAAATCTTCCACAGTTTCGTTTTCTGTCGACGCCAGATCGGCAAAGAAAACTGTTTACAACAATACAAATATATTGTAACAGCTGCCGCTTGCGACACGCGCTGGAATCTTATTTGTACGAGTTAAAATATAAACAAAAATATAGAACCTTAAAAAAATAAGTTTGTTCCTTGACAGGAAGCTCAAAATGTGTTAAATTCGAAGCTGTTTCTTGCTCGA
>NW_013677575.1:1766-6555 GCF_000517525.1 Limulus polyphemus | reverse complement strand
AGTTTACTTCCAGTTCTACCAAACTACTCTTGTTTCATTAGAACTACTTACAGTTCTACCAAACTACTCTTGTTTTATTAGTTTTACTTACAGTTCTACCAAACTATACTTGTGTTATTAGTTTTACTTCCAGTTCTACAAAACTACTCTTGTTTGTTTCAACTTATTTTTACCAAAATACTTTTACATTTTTGTTGTGTAAACAATAACTAGATGAACCATGAATATTATTTTTCCTTCTTCAGTGTTGAGTAATTTTTTATTTCTAGAATATGAACTCCATAGACCACAACGGCTAGAAATCCAAAGCTATCTGAAATATTTAGATAGTTTCATCTTTTAAACAAGAAGATGAATCTTATGATATTCATTAAATGAAAGAAAGAACAATACGGTAGTAAATTGTTTCCAGGGTGGTACTGCAGGGGGTACTAGTACCCCTACATTGATACCTCCGTTTGGTCTGAGTTGGGTAATACATCTGTGTTGAACAAAAGATGAGCCGATCTGAAACACGCCCAGGAAGTATGACTCAATCTAGAACATCCAGGTTACAGAGAAAGGAAAAAATGATACACAGACGAACAGTACTTTTGGAGAGTGCAAACACAAATGTCGCTTTAATCTATAGGAGAAAGTCTGTACGATGTTCTGGTTCGTTGTTCGTCTTATGATTTTATTTCAACTCACTAGATCTGAGAATGAAATTAACAACAGGTAAAACTAAGTTCATTAAACACAATATAAACTAGTGTAAAACTAAGTTCATTAAACAGAATATAAACTAGTAACAGTTTATCGTAGATACAGTTTGACTCCAGTCTTTCTGTAGGGAAGCTTCTGTGGACAGGCTCCAGTCGTTCTGTAGAAAAGCTTCTGTCGACAGGCTCCAGTCTTTCTTGAGGAAAACTTCTGTAAACAAGAAAATGAGAACACTGTTAAAACATTATAGTTGGCAATAAACGTTAAAACACGTAATAAACACGAGGATAAGGTTAAAAGGTTGTACATCTTTCTGCCGATTCTACATTAAATATTATGATGATCAAATTACTAGTTTGATTAGAATAAATATGAACACACAACACTGATACGAGTAATTAAACCATAGTTTACAGGACACACAACACTGATACGAGTAATTAAACCATAGTTTACAGGACACACTACACTGATACGAACAATCAACCATAGTTTACAGGACACTCAACACTCATACGAACAATTAAACCCTAGTTTACAGGACACACAACACTGATACGAGTAATTAAACCATAGTTTACAGGACCCAAAACACTGATACGAATAAAGAAAAAACATTTAAACCAGGGAGTATCCTTTTAAATAATTAAAAAAAAACATCTAACCCAAGGAGTATGCTTTCAAATAATTAAAAATACATTTAAACCAGGGAGTATCCTTTTAAATAATTAAAAATACATTTAAACCAGGGAGTATCCTTTTAAATAATTACAAAAAAATTAACCCATGGAGTGTCCTTTTAAATAATTAAAAAACCTTTAACCCAGGGAGTATCCTTTTAAATATTTGTTCAGAATAGAAATGTGAACTGTATAATAATACTTCTTACAAATTTTGAATTTAAATAATCTCTAGAAATAAGACATTCACCTGTTCCGTAGGTTGGCCATGCTCGCTTATCGTACCCGGTAAATATTTTGTCCAGAAAAGAGAGACGTTGCGTTCCCTTTGGATTATTGTCGACATGCTCCAGTCTTTCTGTAGGAAAGCTTTTGTGGACAGACTCCAGTCTTTCTTGAGGAAAACTTCTGTCGACATGTGAACTATGGTTTGATTGTTCGTATCAGTGTTGTGTGTCCTGTAAACTATGGTTTGATTGTTCGTATCAGTGTTGTGTGTCCTGTAAACTATGGTTTAATTATTCGTATCAGTGTTGTGTGTCCTGTAAACTATGGTTTGATTGTTCGTATCAGTGTTGTGTGTCCTGTAAACTATGGTTTGATTGTTCGTATCAGTGTAGTGTGTCCTGTAAACTAGGGTTTAATTGTTCGTATCAGTGTTGAGTGTCCTGTAAACTATGGTTTGATTGTTCGTATCAGTGTAGTGTGTCCTGTAAACTATGGTTTAATTACTCGTATCAGTGTTGTGTGTCCTGTAAACTATGGTTTGATTGTTCGTATCAGTGTTGTGTCCTGTAAACTATGGTTTGATTGTTCGTATCAGTGTTGTGTCCTGTAAACTATGGTTGATTGTTCGTATCAGTGTTGTGTGTCCTGTAAACTATGGTTGATTGTTCGTATCAGTGTTGTGTGTCCTGTAAACTATGGTTTAATTATTCGTATCAGTGTTGTGTGTCCTGTAAACTATGGTTTGATTGTTCGTATCAGTGTAGTGTGTCCTGTAAACTATGGTTTGATTGTTCGTATCAGTGTTGTGTGTCCTGTAAACTATGGTTTAATTATTCGTATCAGTGTTGTGTCCTGTAAACTATGGTTTGATTGTTCGCATCAGTATTGTGTGTCTTGTAAACTATGGTTTGATTGTTCGTATCAGTGTTGTGTGTCCCGTAAACTATGGTTGATTGTTCGTATCAGTGTTGTGTCCTGTAAACTATGGTTTGATTGTTCGTATCAGTGTTGTGTCCTGTAAACTATGGTTTAATTATTCGTATCAGTTTTGTGTGTCCTGTAAACTATGGTTTAAAAATGATATATATTTATATACATACCTAGTTTATTATAAATGTTTCTTGAATTCCTGCAAACATGTAACATATTATAGAGTTGTTTCTAAATATGAAGTTTGTTTAAATTCCAATACAGTGTCCATTGTTATGTCGGATTCTACAGGACAGGAAAACTACATTTTATTTGTTTGTTTGCAGATAACCCGACGGATGTGAAAATAAATATTCATGTTAATAGTCTGGGATCCATTAGTGAAGAAAACATGGTAGGAAATCTTATTCGGTCTGGTTTTATCATTAACAGTAAGCTTTTTTATTGTCACGGTTTACAGGATTGTTAACAGGACGACATCATTGTAATCATATTCGATGTGGTTTTATCATTAACAGTAACCTTTTTCATCGTCACGGTTTACAGTATTGTTAACAGGACGACATCATTGTAATCATATTCGATGTGGTTTTATCATTAACAGTAACCTTTTTTATCGTCACGGTTTACAGTATTGTTAACAGAACGACAGCATTGTAATCATATTCGATGTGGTTTTATCATTAACAGTAACCTTTTTTATCGTCACTGTTTACAGTATTGTTAACAGACGACATCATTGTAATCATATTCGATGTGGTTTTATCATTAACAGTAACCTTTTTTTATTGTCACGGTTTACAGTATTGTTAAAAGGACGACATCATGGTAATCATATTCGATGTTGTTTTTTCATTAACCTTTTTTATCGTCACAGTTTACAGTATTGTTAACAGGACGATATCATTCTAATCATATTCGATCTGGTTTTATCATTAACAGTAACCTTTTTTATCGTCACGGTTTACAGTATTGTTAACAGGACGACATCATTGTAATCATATTCGATCTGGTTTTATCATTAACAGTAACCTTTTTTATTGTCACTGTTTACAGTATTGTTAACAGTACGACATCATTGTAATCATATTCGATGTGGTTTTATCATTAACAGTAACCTTTTTTTATTGTCACTGTTTACAGTATTGTTAACAGACGACATCATTGTAATCATATTCGATGTGGTTTTATCATTAACAGTAACCTTTTTTTATTGTCACGGTTTACAGTATTGTTAACAGTACGACATCATTGTAATCATATTCGATGTGGTTTTATCATTAACAGTAACTTTTTTTACTGCCACGGTTTACAGTATTGTTAACAGGACGACATCATTGTAATCATATTCGATGTGGTTTTATCATTAACAGTAACTTTTTTTACTGCCACGGTTTACAGTATTGTTAACAGGACGACATCATTGTAATAGCTTATGACATTTTTCTCCACCTGAGTCTGAGTCAAAGTAACAAAACTTGATATGTCCCATTTAAGATAATATCACTTATTGTACTCTACGTGTGTCGGGATTCAAAACATTATTATTTACCACACTTGTTTAGGTTTAAGTGTGATGTGGAATAATACATATATTATATTTTCCTGTGTGTTTCGAAAAGTTCAATTTTAGAATACAGTTAATCCGGTAGAGGTCGTGTGCTAATTCAACTTCAGGTGTTACTTCCTGTAGGAAGTTTCTGTCATAGAAATTATCCACTGTTTCATGTATTGTACCCTACTTATATTTGACATTTTTCAACCAAATTCATTTATGACGTTGAAAAATATGTAGAAGTCTCGTTTTTTTTTAGTGTTGTGTAACGTTCGGTTTGATGATGATGATGATGAGCCAATGATGGGTTAATGTAGTAAAACTTCCATACACCACCTGTGTTTGGGTTAATGTAATAAGACTTCAATACACCACCTGTGTTTGGGTTAATTTAATAAGACTTCCATACACCACCTGTGTTTGGGTTAATGTAATAAGACTTCTATTATTAAAACCAGTCTTACTCTATTATTAAAACTAGGCTTACACTATCATTAAAACAAGGCTTACAGTATCATTAAAACCTGACTTATACTATCATTAAAACAAGGCTTACACTATCATTAAAACCTGGCTTATACTATCATTAAGACCAGGCTTACACTATTATTAAAACCAGTCTTACTCTATTATTAAAACCAGTCTTACACTATTTTTAAAACCAGTCTTACTCTATGATTAAACCAGTCTTACT
>NW_013677575.1:0-861 GCF_000517525.1 Limulus polyphemus | reverse complement strand
AGGCTTACACTATTATTAAAACCAGTCTTACACTATTATTAAAACCAGTCTTACTCTATTATTAAAACCAGTCTTACTCTATTATTAAAACCAGTCCTACACTATTATTAAAACCAGTCTTACTCTATTATTAAAACCAGTCTTACACTATTATTAAAACCGGTCTTGCTCTATTATTAAAACCGGTCTTACTCGATTATTAAAACCGGTCTTACTCTATTATTAAAACCGGTCTTACTCTATTATTAAAACCAGTCTTACACTATTATTAAAACCAGTCTTACACTATTATTAAAACCGGTCTTACTCTATTATCAAAACAAGGCTTACACTATTATTAAAACCAGTCTTACACTATTATTAAAACCGGTCTTACTCTATTATCAAAACAAGGCTTACACTATTATTAAAACCAGTCTTACTCTGTTATTAAAACCAATCTTACTCTATTATTAAAACCGGTCTTACTCTATCATTAAAACCAGTCTTACTCTATTATTAAAACCGGTCTTACTCTATTATTAAAACCGGTCTTACTCTATTATCAAAACAAGGCTTACACTATTATCAAAACCAGTCTTACTCTATTATTAAAACCAGTCTTACACTATCATTAAAACCTGGCTTATACTATCATTAAAACCAGGCTTACACTATTATTAAAACCAGTCTTACTCTATTATTAAAACCAATCTTACACTATTATTAAAACCAGTCTTACTCTATTATTAAAACCAGTCTTAATCTATGATTAAACCAGTCTTGCACTATTATTAAAACCAGGCTTACACTATTATTAAAACCAGTCTTACTCTATTATTAAAACCAATCTTACTCTATTATTAAAACCAGTCTTACTCT
>NW_013677574.1:0-11655 GCF_000517525.1 Limulus polyphemus | reverse complement strand
GGTTAGCCATAAGTAACACCTCGATGGTTTTTCAATACGATAGCTGATAATACAGACTCTGCAATCCTCTAGTTTCGTTGTTTCCAACCATAAGTAACACCTCGATGGTTTTTCAATACGATAGCTGATAATACAGACTCTGCAATCCTCTAGTTTCGTTGTTTCCAACCATAAGTAACACCTCGATGGTTTTTCAATACGATAGCTGATAATACAGACTCTGCAATCCTCTAGTTTCGTTGTTTCCAAACCATAAGTAACACCCCCCAGTGGCACAGCGGCATGTCTGCTGACTTATAACGCTAGAAATCGGGTTTCGATACCCGTGGTGGGCAGATCACAGATAGCCCATTGTGTATCTTTGGGCTTAACTACAAACAAACAAAGAAGGACTTCTTCAACGGATACCATTAACTATGATAATAAAGATGTTAACTTCAAGCAAACAAACAAAACCTTAACTAATTTGGCTTCATTCGGGCATCTTTAGCAAAATAACACTCAACTGGACTATACACTAACACAAAATAACACTCGACTGGGCTATACACTAACACAAAATAACACTCAACTGGGCTATACACTAACACAAAATAACACTCAACTGGGCTATACACTAACACAAAATAATATTCGACTGGGCTAAACACTAACACAAAATAACACTCAACTGGGCTATACACTAACACAAATATCACTGGCTTGAAGATTCGTGTTCAGTATATTATAATATATGAACATAATACGTTGGAGATTCGTGTTCAGTATATTATATGAACATAATACGTTGGAGATTCGTGTTCAGTATATTATATGAACATAATACGTTGGAGATTCGTGTTCAGTATATTATAATATATTAGCATAATACGGTGGAGATTCGTGTTCAGTATATTATAATATATTAACATAACACGGTGGAGATGCATATCCAGCAATGCATATTTGTACTGACACTACACATATAACGAGCACTGAATCTACGTTCGTATTTCTACTGACACTACACATATAACAAGCATTACTAATATTCCTTGCACAACAAAATTGGGTCTTATATGAGACTACTGACCCTAAAATGAATAAGAAAATTCGAATTACCTCCAGCTAAACACTTCCGGTGTACACCAACTTTTAAGTATGTTACCTTTGTACTGTCAAGCTAATGTTCTATTAAACCTGTAGTTTCAAAGGATAGAACTTTATATTAATTTTAGACCTGATAACGATTCGGCTTAAAACTCTAAAGTTACTATTTTATAAAAACCATAGAAATGAAAGAGTGAATAGTTAATATGGTAAAAGTGTAGAGTGTTTCCAAAATAACGTTCTTACGCTTATCAGCTAACATTAAGAATTTAACTGGAATTTTTTAGGATTCGGGGTTCTATTCTTCCCTTGTCGTATGTAAAAATCAGCCTATTATTCGTGTTCTATCATTGTTTTTATTAATGTTAATACTGTATTTACACTAATTGGTTTATTCTACAAGCAAATTAGCGAACATAGAGTATTAACATCAATTAATATATATGCGTATGCATTTATATATATATATATATATACATTTATATGTGTGTGTGTTTATATATATATATATGTATATATTATTTTATTAAAGTTATTAAAATTGTGGGGTTATAACTGAAAAGTACCTGATAACCAGAAACTTGTAAACGATTCATGAAACTCAATTTATCGGAGATTAATCCAAAACAAGGAACTCAATAATCTGAGTGCTTTCCGAAGATAAACCTGAACAAAGAAAGCGAGTTATCACGTTTTTAGTTGTTGTTTTTGCTTTGTGTGTGTGTGTGTGATTAATGCGTTTTTTTGTCCTACATGATTTCTAAGTCGATGGACTAAATCATTTGAGGGATTGTTTGTTTGTTTGTAGTTAAGCACAAAGCTACACAATGGGCTATCTATGCTCTGCCACTGGGGGGGGGGGCTATCTGAGAGATATAACGAACTTGGCTGTAACACAACACGCCATTAACTAATTAATCGGGCTGTAATTATGAGCAGAATCCTTCAAATCTATGTAGTAATATTGACTATTGACTACATGACTCACATTCATGACGTGTTAAATAACGCTTTGAAGACAAGGTTAATTTTTTTAATTTATTTCTCCACTTGTTTAGGGCAAAACTACGCTACCTGCGCTCTGTACATCACGAACCCCGAGTTTTAATGTCAGAGTCCGTAAACTTACCGCTGATCCAGTGGGGACTTACCTACATTTATGTAGTTATTATTCTTGTATTTAACAGCTGGACACGATTTATATTCTATTCTTTCTATCTTTCTCTCTCTCTTATACATACACTTATAACAAGACAGTAAGTATGTGTTATTATCGCCCCCTACCCGCCTAATATAATAATTAACCAGTATGCAGGCTAGGTGTTTTAATTGATATCGTGCATCTCACGATAAAGACTTACCAATCATTTATTTATCAGACACTGATTTAGAAAACGGTGGTTTCCTACCGAGTGTTTGTTAAGTTCAGATTAGTGTGAAAGTGCGCGTGGTGTTACACAAAGATTGTGTTAAATGAAATTTGTTTTTATTTTCTCTATTGAATTCAATCTACTGTTTGCCTTTCTCTTAGAGCTGCCTCATCCCGTCTACTGTTTGCCTTTTTCTTAGAGCTGCCTCATCCCGTCTACTGTTTGCCTTTCTCTTAGAGTTGCCTCATTCCGTCTACTGTTTGCCTTTCTCTTAGAACTGCCTCATCCCGTCTACTGTTTGCCTTTCTCTTAGAGCTGCCTCATCCCGTCTACTGTTTGCCTTTCCCTTAGAGCTGCCTCATCCCGTCTACTGTTTGCCTTTCTCTTAAAGCTGCCTCATCCCGTCTACTGTTTGCCTTTCTCTTAGAGCTGCCTCAATCCGTCTACTGTTTGCCTTTCCCTTAGAGCTGCCTCATTCCGCTCCTCTTCCTTATGTTTATTCAGCGTAATTTTTATTTGCCTTTTTTTGAAATCCCGATAGATTTGCAGTGTCGTTTATATGAATTTTTCTCAGCCGGATTGGTTGTAATCTTTTAACCCTCCTTCAGGGATGTTCTACTGGATACAGTCGTAAAACACGTATAGTATGTTATCCATGTCCTGAGAACTATCTTAATAAAGCACTCCTACATACTTTGGATATTTAAAAACAAACTGTATGTGATTAGTAAACAAATTCACAGTTGGATGAAAAGTACGATTATCATAAATGACACTCGCTACAACTGTTGTGATGTGACACCAAACCTGGTCGTAAAGAGAACATAATAGAACATATTAGTATACAACTGTTGTGTTGTGACACCAAACCTGGTCGTAAAGAGTACCATTGATAACGAGAACAATGTACCAAGTAGTAAACCCTTGGTAACGAGAACAATGTACTAAATAATAAACCCTTGTTAACGAACAACAATGTACTAGATAATAAACCCTTGGTAACGACAACAATATACCGAGTAGTAAACCCTGATAATGACAACAATGTACCGAGTAGTAGACCCCTGGTAACGAGAACAATGTGCCAATAGTAAACCCTTGATAACGACAACAATGTTTCGAGTAGTAAACTCTTATTAGCGACAACAATGTACTAAATAGTAAACCCTTGGTAACGACAACAATGTACCGAGTAGTAAACCCTTGATAACGACAACAATGTACCGAGTAGTAAACCCTTGGTAACGACAACAATGTACCAGTAGTAAACCCTTGGTAACGACAACAATGTACCAGTAGTAAACCCTTGATAACGACAACAATGTACCGAGTAGTAAACCCTTGGTAACGGCAACAATGTACCAGTAGTAAACCCTTGGTAACGACAACAATGTACCAGTAGTAAACACTTGGTAACGATAACAATGTACCGAATGAGAAGACATAAGACATTCTTATATTTTTTATATATTTAAATATTGTTTATGGTATTTACTTCTTGGTGACAGTAATCGATTATTACTTCTTATTGTTTCCATAATGATTTAATTATATATGTGTGTTTATGCTCTTAAAAAATAATATATTTAATTGAAGCACGTTAATCTTGAGCCAAACCGTTAAAAATTTATGTAAATAAGCTTATTGTTTTTATTTCAAATTCCATATTATGCACTACACACATCTTATGGCTATATATACACAAGCTATTTCGTGTTTGTATCATACGTAAAATACAACTATGAAAATGTGTATTTGCATTTTTCTGTCATCTAAAGACTGGGCAATATTCTAGTGCTGCCATCTAGTAACAAAAAATGTACCGTTAAAAAAATATGTAAATAAGCTTATTGTTTTTATTTCAACTTCCATATTATGCACTACACACATCTTATGGCTACATATACAGAAGCTATTTCGTGTTTGTATCATACGTAAAATACAACTATGAAATTGTGTATTTGCATTTTTCTGTCATCTAATAACTGAGCAATATTCTAGTGCTGCCATCTAGTAACATACAATGTACATTTACTCATATATTATTGAAATCATATTACTAAACACCTTGCTTACGGTAACAAATTTTTAAAGTTCTTGATAACTTTTTCATTAATATATACGTGTAATACTGGAACAATAATTACTATTAGACAATATAGTTTTAAAATATTTTCAAAACGCGAGTAAGCGCAAACGGTAGCGAAAATTAAAAAAAAAACAAATAATAATAAAAAAAAAACACAAAATAAGAAACTAGATAATCCAAACCTTTCCGTAGATATTCTTCCTTTTTCATTGGTGGACTGATAACGGGTGAACGACGTCATGATTATCTATAGCAACTCACCTTAGAAACAAGTATTCAGGATGGTTCTCGTTACGAAGGTTGTAAGCGTGGCTGATCTCAAGTGTACCAAACAGACGTTAATAGAGCGGTAAAGTGAAAAACTTAGTAATTACTAAAGGAAGTTGTTTGTTTTTTGCCCTCTTTTCTCTCTCTCCACCATGGGGAATCGAATGCCGGAATTATTTAGAGTTCAAAGTCAACCAACTTACTATTGACCCACTGTGAGTTTTTGTTTGCTTGTTTGAAGTTGAACACAAAGCTACACAAGGAGCTATCTGTGCTCTGCCCGCCACGGCTATCGAAATCCGGTTTCTAGCGTTGTAAGTCCACAGACATACCGCTGTGCTACTGGGGGGGGGGGGGGCACTGTGAGAGTGGGGTTGATAAAGGAGATACAAGACCTTAAAGAAAATATTTTAAAATATGGTATTCAAGTAATATGAAAATTTAAAAGTGTGTGGGAGAAAGAAAAGGAATTAATATATAATGTAAGGACATTGTTAATTACAATGAAATAAGTAATAATAAACATAGCGAAAATATAACTGAAATTAATAACTGAAAACGTAATACAATATATTAGAAAGACAATGAAATAAAAATCCCTCACGTGTATGTATGAAATAAAACAAAGTAATCTGAGTTTTGATTCTATGTTATTCCTCAGTATCATTTTGTCCCCACTCCCTCCCCCCTCCTCCTTCTGATGGCTTAGCAGTAAGTCTGTAGGCTTACAGTTTCGTTAACGTAAATCGACGTTCACTCCAAGACTAAACGAACGACAACTGCGAATAAATACTAATTTTGTTACTGGTTTCATTTGTTTTGAATTTCGCACAAAGCTAACCTTTCCTAATTTAGCAACCACAGACTAGATGGAAGGCAGTTAGCCAACACCACCCATCGCCAATTCTTGGACCACTCTTTTACCAACGAACAGAGGGATTGACTGATACATTATAATGCCTCCCAAAGCTGAAAGGGAGAGAATGTTCAGTGACGAGGATTCGAACCCGCGACCCTAACCATCAGACCATGTTAGACATCCTATAGGCTTATAACGCTAAAAACCATGTTTCAATTTTCGTGGTTGACATAACATTATGTATCTTTGGGCTTAACAACAAGCAAACAAATGTCTCATTTTGTAAGAGAAGGGGTCAAGTTTCTGTTCCTAAAAGCATCGGGCTGGACGTTGCCAATATGCCTATCAAAAAGTCCAAGGTTTGAGACTTGATGCCACTGAACACGCTTCATACATTATAAAAACGACAGTCAGTCTCGTTATTCCATTCAAAGAGACGGACCAAACCTTTGACGCGGTGGTTATATTACTGTTGGCTGACTGTGGTCAGTAGTTAAAAATTAAAGATACCTGACCTTTATGAAGAGCTTTTTGACCTAGTCGTTTAGCCGAAGTGCAAATAAAGGTACCGCTCAGGTGCTCCAGTGATACAGCGGTATGTCTGAAGACTTACAACGCTAGAAACCGGGTTTCGATACACGTGGTGGGCAGAGCACAGATAGCCCATTGTATAACTTTGTGTTTAATTACAAACAAACAAACCGCTCAGGTTGAAACTTCCAATTCCTAAGAGCGCCCCCTTTAGTCTGTTAGTTACAACTGAAGATGTATTCTTGTTATCTATATTTTAAACAAAACCATTAAGTAAAAATATCAAAGTATGGAATAAAAAAAGCCTATGTTTTGGACTTTACATGTCCATGTTATTCGTTCATTTTCGTATTTCAAATTATATGGCATGAATAGTATTTAGTGCTGCCATCTAGTGATAGGAAGTAGAAGTCCATTAAGTTATTATTCGGAATAGACACCAGAGGCCAGGACGTTCTACAGGTGGTATCCTTATACCATATTGTCTATATAGGCACGCATATGTGAAATACGTTTTTAAACAAAATGGCTCAAAAAGAATCAATTATATCACATTGCTAAATAATAATACGTCAAGCCTGCATTTTTTATTACATGATTATAGTATGCTTAACCTTTTCTCCCATAGATGGCATGGCAATCTCCAACAAGTAACAAAATATAATATTCCGTTGATTTATGTTGCAAGGCAATATGAATTTTAGATGTGTATAAAGTGTACACAATTTTAAATGCCATGCGCAGATTACATGTGAATTTTATTCTATCAAGCTACTGCATTAGCTTCCTCCAATGAATGAAATATTTCATATTATCATTTAAGGGTTCAAATCTTGTCCAAACTCTATGTTATTGAAACACTAACTGATATGAGTAACTCTAGCTATTGAGAGAACATTGAATATATGATTACCTATAAAGTATCCAAATCGTTATTTATAAAACATACAAAAGTTAACAAACAACGTTAATAAAATAAATATGTCTTCTTTTTTTTTTCTATTTCTCTCCTTTTTTTTTTTTTTTTACAAGAGTATGACGAAAACTTCGCCAGCATTTATAATAATAATTCGATCATTTTACAAGCGTAAATTTTGGTACAATATTTTTATCAAATTACCGTGGCACCTCTGTAAATACCACTGTACAGAACTACTCGTGTGACAGTGTGTTCATTACATGTGTCACACCAACCATGAACTACTCGTGTGACAGTGTGTTCACTACATGTGCCACACCAAATATGAACTACTCGTGTGACAGTGTGTTCACTACATGTGCCACACCAACTATGAACTACTCGTATGACAGTGTGTTCAGTACATGTGCGACACCAACTATGAACTACTCGTGTGACAGTGTGTTCATTACATGTGCCACACCAACTATGAACTACTCGTGTGACAGTGTGTTCATTACATGTGCCATATCAACTATGAACTACTTGTGTGACAGTGTGTTCACTACATGTGCCACACCAACTATGAACTACTCGTGTGAGAGTGTGTTCATTACATGTGCCACACCAACCATGAACTACTCGTGTGACAGTGTGTTCAAGACATGTGCCATATCAACTATGAACTACTCGTGTGACAGTGTGTTCATTACATGTGCCATACCAACTATGAACTACTCCTGTGACAGTGTGTTCATGACATGTGCCACACCAACTATGAACTACTGGTGTGACAGTGTGTTCATGACATGTGCCACATCAACTATGAACTTCTCGTGTGACAGTGTGTTCAGTTCATGTGCCACACCAACTATGATTGAAGTCTATTAATATTCCGACTATAGACAGCAGATTTAGGATGAAAACTGATCTTCATCACTGGGTAAAAATTATGAAAATCTCTATCAATTCCGTTGTGATCCGGAAAGTTGGTGATGTTCACGGAATCCGCGTATAGTTTCCCCAATGTACAGTTGTTTACATTTGGTACAGCGAATAAAATAAATAATGCACTCTGATTTCTATCACTTTTCCTTTTTTTTAATTGTTTATAGAACCGTTTCAAGAGTGTTCCTTCTAAAAATATTTTCGTTAACGTGCTCCACGCAGTACGTACGTAATTTAGAACTTTTTTATATTCTAACCCTTCAACAATTCTGTCACAACAACATATTTCATTCCGATCCCGGGGGGGACCGGTAGAGGGTTACGCCCTCTCGTCAGCCAAGCGACGAAAAATGGGTAAAATGAATATTAAATGGGTAAGCGTTCAAGTCAATCCGGAGAAATATGGGTGAACACTAACCAGTCTATATCATATGAAGGAGATTATGTGGGAACTGGCAACAAGTATTACGAATCAGGATAGCTAAATGGGGGAAGAAGGGACATCGGGATCTCGACGTGGTCGGGATTGTCAGCTAGGAGGGACATGACATAGAGAACAATTCTATCTAATCATTTATTTTCTATATATTTTTTTTCTATTTAACACGGATTGAACTCAAAATGGTGTATTTACGTGTTTTACACACACAAAAAAGAAACCTATCATTCTATAGGTATTTAATGAACTTGTAGCAATCCGCCACAATTTAATTCTTCGTATTATTAGCCGACACTGGGCAGCTTGTACATAATTGAATAAATAGAGTTGTTTAAACATTTGTTTAACAACAAGTAAAAGCTTGGAATGGTCTATTCTTTTATTGGGGGTGTGTCTGTGAGCCAGACTAGTTTCGTAAACTGCCTGACGAAGGGCTATCAATAAATAGACTGATAATATTATTACACTACCCAACGTTAGACCTTTGATAAGCTTTTAATATATTGTTGTACATAATGTGGACTAAAGTTTGTTTACCTCCATCCGCCTATCGTTTATACGCGTTGAAATGAAGTGCGCGCATGCGCATTTAGATAAGTTGAGTATTATTATAATAGTTACTGCTGATGTGTACTAGTTGTATGCATGTAACATTGTTATTTTTGATAATTCGGGAGGGATGGATTGGTGGATTAACGGAGAGACAATAAAAAAATTTTTCCAGAAACAGGCGCTAACCTTTAACTTATACAAAATATATTTTCGTATCAGACGCAACAGGAATATTTGAATCGGGTTTTCGTGAAGCAGTTCGCTTCGAAAACAAAAGAAAAAATTTAATACACATAAATAACAGTTGCACTCTAGAATACTGGGATTACTCTCCAGATTTGTGTTTATACTCTTCGGTTAGAAAGACTGGTTTCACAATTAATATCTGATAACACTGTCACTTATGTTTCACAATTAATATCTGATTACACTGTCACTTAAGTTTCACAATTAATATCTGATAGCACTGTCACTTATGTTTCACAATATTATTTCTGCGATCCAAATCGTAGTCGAAAAGCTATGAAAGTAAAAACGAGATTCAAACAAAGAGTACGTGACAACTTTAAGGGTTAGCTCTTATTTCTACATTCTAGCCTATCTTAATGTAACAAAAAAACACAACTTTATATCATAATACATTCACGATATACTCGAACTTCGAAGACAAATTGGTGCAATTAACGACCTTTTTCAAGACGCTTTTATATCTTAATTTGTCTCCGTATTTGCCACTCAGAAATTATTGTGTTTATCTCACGTATTCCATCGTAGTTAATGACGTTAGGGTCTCGTGTACAGTCGGTAATAACAAAAGCTGCAGTCCTAAATCGATCTCGGTGGCCTGCTGAAGAATTATTATTTAACGAGGGCTAGTAGCGCGTGACTTTTATAGGCGTTCATAAACGTCACCTTACAGTACTCGACTTGAATATTAGACATTCTGTGCATGTTGTTATAAAGTTTTTCACTTGAATCTGAGCTAGGATTATATATCTATTTATACCCTCCCCCACCCCCCTGCTCTGAGATAAACCTGTTTTGGTTGTTGTTAAGCTCAAAGATACAAAATGGGTTGTCTGTGATTTGTCCACAGCAGATTGTCGAAACCCGATTTTTTAAAGTTGTAAACTTGTAGACTTAGAACTGAGCCATTGCGGGGGGTGGGGGGATTACAATTATTTTAGTAACAACATTACTGGCGTATAAAACTGCTGTTTTTAATTTTTTTTAAAAAAGACAAACTCAGAAATGTTAATTATTGTTCAGGTTCAATAAAGTTTATTCTATACAAAGAGAAGTTAATAGGTGAGGCTGTTTATACACATCGTACAGACGGATAAATACTTTTAATATTGTGTAACATTGTAAAAAGACTTATAGAAGTTGTTGTTTTTATTCAGAAAGATTATTAAAACTTGAAAATAATTCACCAATTTTTTACTTATAGTTCTACTCATTTGGTGTTGTATTCCTCATTTATAATTTTACATAAATATTATGTTTTTCATCTATGAATGTACTCAATTGTTATGTTTTCCGTTTATTAATGTACTCAATTGTTATGTTTTCCGTTTATTAATGTACTCAATTGTTATGTTTTCCGTTTATGAATGTACTCAATTGTTATGTTTTTCATCTATCAATGTACTCAATTGTTATATTTTCTGTTTATAATAATGCTCAATTTGCTATAATTTATTGAACAGTGTATAAGAGAAAACTTTTATAAAAAATTTCTTGTTTTTTTAGTTCTGTAAATAAATGTTTCCAGATTGGTAAATAAATTTCGTGAATTGGTAGTTTACAGAAAAACGAGTAGAAAATATTGTTTACCAAATTGATAAAAATACCCAGACAGTAAACAAACCAGTTCAATAAAATGAAGGCGTAGACTAAGACTTATATATCGTAGGAGTTGTGTTTGTTATTATGGACTTTAACCTTTGCAGTTTCGAAAACATATCAGAAATATTAATAGTTTTCTTTATCAATCTCCCCCCCCCCACTCCTCCCCGCTTCCTTAGTGGCCCGGCTGCATGCTTACGAAGCTCAAAATCGTGTTATGATACCGGTGGTGGGCAGAGCACAGATAGCCCATTGTCTAGCTTAGCACTTAACGACAACCAATCAACTTGTTATAAATAGTAGTATACGCATCAGGAGTATACATAACGTGGTAAATTAGTACGAAAACAAAACTGAAACCTATCTATATAATGGCTCCTCACTTTTAATGATATTTTTGGCTGTAATCCCAACAATATTTCAGATTACGATCTGACGTGAGAATTTAGGAACATCAACCTTATTTGATGAGAGTAGAGACACCAACATTTACTAAAAACCAATCTAAGCCGCGGAATTGAAACAAAACCAACGAAACGTTGAATCCTTAACCTTCCTCCTCACAATAAACTGCATATACTAGTACACTGTTGAGAGTATTGATAACTTGTTTAGTAGCGGCAATGCCGTAACTTAATGATATCACTGACGTGTGGAGGAAAATAAAGAAACTGCGTATAGTAGTACACTGTTGAGAGTATTGATAACTTGTTTAGTAGCGGCAATGCCGTAACTTAATGATATCACTGACGTGTGGAGGAAAAT
>NW_013677573.1:10082-11895 GCF_000517525.1 Limulus polyphemus | reverse complement strand
AAGAGAGTTAAAAATAGCGTATTTTAAACCAAAATTAATTGTAAACCATCCGATTCTCTTTATTTCTTAGAAAAAACCCAAATAAAAGTCGTTACAACTTGATGAAAAATGTTATATCGCATGGAAAGCCCAGAAAAGGCAGATTTCTCTCATTCAGAATAGAAAGACAGTTAAAGACAGAATGTATATGGAATGTAGCCGTAATAAACTTTTAGATTTTAAGATTTTAATGAACATTTCCAATTTTGAAGCCCTTGAAGTGAAGTTTTTCTTCAGAAGAGTGGAAAAATGCGCTTGAAGTGCATGCTTCTAGAGCAGGGGTCACCAAACGTTTTTCACAGCGGGCTAGATACCTGAGAGAATGACGAGCGCGGGCTGCATAACCATTTTGTTCAATACAATACAGTGAATACACAAAAAATAGACAACAAACATGTTTATTTTCCAAAACGTTATCAAAGAAGGCGACGTTAGCAATGAGATAGTTGTATCACACCCAGAGCGCACATATCCGAATCTCACAAACTAAGCAGCAAAAAAGGTTTGTGAGATTTGTGAAACTTGCGTTTAGCTTTTGAAATATCATCAATATTTGCTTTGGAATTGCTGCATCCAACCAATGAGAATTGCTTTCAAATGTTCATCAGTCAACCTCGTTCGATGTGCTGACTTCACATAATTCATTTTTGAAAACGTTTGCTCACAGACATAAATTGTTCCAAACACTGATGCCATACCAGAGGCAAATTTCTTCAACTTTGAAAACTCATCATCATGTAAGCAGAAATAAAATTCAATAAGTTTTCCTTCTCTGTGCTTCTATTTCAACAAGTCATTTGCTTGCAAATCAATGAGCTCCAACTGTAGTTCGACTGGCACGTCATCAAGGTTACAATCAAACGGATTCTGGAACAGTAGAATGTCACTCTCAATTCTGTCGAAATCTGAAAATCTCTCCAAAAAATGCTTATTTAAGTCACTAATAATCTTCTTCAGAAACTCGAGATTGACATCTTCTGCGATTCCAGCGCGAAACTCTTTGAAACACTGAAAATGAGAGAGTTTCCTCCTTCCAGTTGTGCTTCAAACAGTGATAGCTTTCTCCGGATTCCTTTGATGATTCTGTAGAGATCACAGATAAAGTTATCCTTTCCCTGAAGTTTCAAGTTCAATTAATTCATGTGGGATGTGATGTCAACCAAAAATGACAACTTTGACAGCCAGGTAGTATCTGACAGAAGTGGATCAGCTCTATCCTGATAGAATTATCAGTTATCTCTCAATAGATAGAGAAAAAATACTTGGAAGTATACTGGAAGTTCAATTATCTCTCAATAGATGGATAAAAAATACTTGGATGTTCAGTTATCTCTCAATAGATGGAGAAAAAATACTTGGATGTTCAATTATCTCTCGATAGATGGAGAAAATATACTTGGATGTTCAGTTATCTCTCAATAGACGGAGAAACAAATAATAAGGAAAAATACTTGGAAGTTCAGCTATCTCTCAATAGATGGAGAGAAAAAATATGATGTCCTCCCCATTAATCCTCTGACCCCGGCATGGGGTTATGATTGTATGCACATGCAGTAACCCGGGGTTAAGTTGGAAAGAGTGGGTTCTGGAAATCTCCCCAAACGTTGGTCCAGTGCTCCGGGGTACATGTACCATCCTGGAGGAACCGTTCCAGCTTCGCTGGCCTCCAAATTAAGCCAAAAATAGATTATGTTTACTTTCTAGCTGTGATATCTATGTTAGGAAAAATTAAGAAAAAAATAACTTGGAAGTTCAGTTATTTCTAAATAGATGG
>NW_013677573.1:0-9843 GCF_000517525.1 Limulus polyphemus | reverse complement strand
ATTTTAGCTCATTTGTGGCACAGTGCAGCGGTGGGCTGGAGGAATTGACCTCGCGGGCCGTAGTTTGGTGACCCCTGATTAAAAGTATAACGCTTGTCCTAACCAGTAAGGCATGCTGTAAGGTTACATTTCTTACATCTTTAATTTTTATACCCAATTCTATAAACTGAATTAAACTTTAATGAAGGTAGCAATTCATTTAAGAAATAAACGTAATGAAACCTACATTAAAGAAAATACAAAAAAAAATGCTGGAACCCTAGCGTTTTCTCAAATGTTTTATACTACAAGAAATTCGAGCGCGGCCCACAGAACAGCACGTTTCACTGTTGACCTGAAGTTTGTTGTTCGGGTTCCGTTATTGCAAACTTATAATAATTACGTTCCATACTTTGAAACCGTAGGTTATAAGAGTGACGGTTAAATCCCCTTCTTCGGTCTAACGTGGTGTAATCAAGAGTGGTATTTAACTAGCTGTCTTCCTCATAGTCTATCATCTAAATATTAGAGATGGCTAGTGCAGTTAGCCCTGTTGTAGATTTACGCAAAATTGAACTTAATAAATAAACTATAACGAACGTCTTTAAATGTTTTGCCCCCCAGTGGTATAGCGGTATGTCTACGGATTTGCCACGCAAGAAACCGAGTTTCAATACCCGTGGTGGGCAGAGCACAGATACCCCATTGTGTAGCTTTGTATTTAACTTCAAAAATAATTTAAATTTATTTATTACTCTTAGCTACTGCCATCTGTTGACATATTAGAATACAACTCGTTCTCTACAAGAAAGAGCTTTTTAGAATTTTATTTGTAAATGCTCTATTAAGTTAGTCACATGGAGAAAATTTTCTAGTAATCAATTGAAAGAGAAAAATATTTTATAAAATAACTAATACATAATTTTGATAACATTAGTAAAGTTCCTGGAAATGCCGGCTTTAAAAATAATGCTATAAGTGGGTGTTGAAGACTCCTTTTCACTCTTTGGAGCACACGAGCCATTCGTCTGATGTAAAGTCCACGTGATGCAAAACAGCCGTAAATAACATAACTTACAAATTGAAGTGCACGTGAATTGAGACAGCGGTACAGTAATATTATTTACTTTTTCTTGATTTATACACAACAGATTTTGTAATGCTTACTTAACCAATGTGTTTACACTCAGTACTACACTATGATGATTCTTTATGAGTTTTGTAAGTTGAGGAAAACGAAACATAGTTTGATTGGTACAAAATAAATAGACCGGCATGACTTAGCGGTTAGAGAACTTGGACAGTGAGTCCGAGGATTCATGGTTCGCTGATCGTTGCAGCAAATTGCAATTCGCACTTTGGAGGCGTGGGTACGTTATGGAAGTGGCGGTAAAATTCCACTTTTCAGTGGAAAAAGTGTAGCCCAAACGTTTATTTCGAGTTCTGTTGACTATCTGCCTTCCTTTTTAATAAATTAGTTCAAAATTAGGGAGGGCTATTTGCGGATAGTCCTTTGTGTAGATTTGGTTCGAAAATTCTGAAATGAGCAAAGTAAATACATCCAATAGTTTATCATAACTTGAATAACAAACAGCGAACAATAATATAAAACAATAAAATAGCATTCACTGACATCTGTTTCTTTGTTTTATGAACAAACGCAAAGCTAAACAATGTTGTGGCCATCACGCGTATCGAAACCCTGTTTTTCTAAATCTACGAACTTCACGGGTTCGTGGTGTAGCTCACTGAAGTTCTACGCATTTTTACATTTATATTTCTATACATTTATAAACCACAATGAACAAAAAAATTTAAAAGCAAATTAATGAGCTGAGATTGCAATTATGTTTATTCTTAAGCGTTAATTCAGGTTTGGAACTGGGTCAGTTTCTTTTAAATTTGCCTTTGTGTTGTCTTAAACGTTTAGTTTGGTAGCTACCATACAACTGAGATATCGCCCCAATCTTTGAAGGTAAATAACTCTTTTAAGGAAATGCTCTATTATAGTTTTTATACAATTTGTATGACCTGATTCTACATACTGCGAAACTGTAGTCGCTTGACTCTTCAAAAGTACACCAACAAGAAGCATTTACTCGGACGTTGATTTATTGTTTTTAGATTTTATATCGTGTTTTGTTTTCTACATTCTCTTTTCTTTCTATTCGCTCTTGTTTTTGTGTTATGGATGGTTGCAGTTGAAAAGGTAGGCCTAACGCATGGATATATGCGCACTCTGTACATTAAGGAAAATTTTGAAGAAATTATATTGGTTAAAATTTGACCCAACCCACATAAATTTTAGTATAAAATTTCTTTAATCTACATTTTTCCCATCAAAAAGAAAAAATCACTGAAAACTGTTTGAAATATATTTATATACGTACTAAAATCTTTCCCCCCCCTCAATTCCGTGTATTTACTATAGATACAGAGATAGGCAAAGCAATA
Organism: Limulus polyphemus; assembly: GCF_000517525.1. Taxonomy (NCBI): domain Eukaryota; kingdom Metazoa; phylum Arthropoda; class Merostomata; order Xiphosura; family Limulidae; genus Limulus; species Limulus polyphemus. The sequence goes on along the minus strand of NW_013677573.1, from coordinate 7,410 downwards.
AACATTACAATTCTTAAAACTAAATTTGAGCATTGATCGAGTTCAACAGAATCTTAAGATTAATAATGCTTGGAGACGGCTTGAATGGGTAATGAAGAAAAACTTTAATATAAGTTTAACATAACAGCAAATGTACAACGTTTCGACAATAATCTTGAGATAAAACCATTTTGATAAAGGATTTAATGTTAGCCAATCACATAATTTGACGATGAAAAATATATCAGTAGAACTTAAATGTTTCATCTAGCGCACCAGAAATCTTTCAACTACGAAATTATCGTCCAACTGTCTAAATAGTGGAACACTGTTAAATTTACAGTTTAAACACTGATAGTTGGTGAAGCTTGAGAAACCAATAGGCCTAACGTTTGTGGTAAAATATCACGTTAACTACATATATTTTTCCCCACATTTCTGTTAATTTGTCTGTTTAGGATACAAAATCAGAGGCGTGTAATAATAGCATTTCAGATCGGTCTTTTTTTCACCAATAAGCCACTACGCAAGAGATATGTCATCAATACCAGAACTCTTTAGTTTCCTGGACAATGAATGACAAAAATTTGTCTTCAACTACTTATAACGAACAAAGTTTGTCCTATAAATGGGCGCGTATACCATATTAAATCTTTGCATATACTAAGAACTTGTATTTCTTGGCCTCAGTGATCTGCGCCATCTTGGATTTCCGTTTGACGCGCTTTGAGATTGTCGAGGCCTTACGAATATTCTTATTTTAAGATTTACCACGTTAATTTCGTATATTTTACAAACGGCTAAATTCAAAATATCGAAAAAAAATTTTTGTGGCAGTGACTACTTGAAAAACGCCCATTAAAACCGCAAAACTGAAAATGTGTATATACCCCCGCATGGACCCAGTGAGCCTCTATACCAATGTTGGTGAATATCCATCCATACCCTGCGAAGTATAAACATGGACAGATAACAGACAGTACTATTATATTTTTATAGATATAAAAGCGCGCCTAGGCCTAGTAAAAAATGATAGGCTAGGAAGCTGGCCTGTGATGATAAGAGGTGGTAGCACAATTTGGTAATGATGGCTAAAAAATCCACGATGCTTTTACTCTTTTCCCTACTTAGTCGTTTTTACCCAATATAAAACTGAAAATATAAAAAATAAAGTTTTCTACTACTACTGCTACTTCATCACACTAACTGCTAGCTATTTCATCTCACTCTCCTGGTCGGAATTTAGGTCTTTGTGACCTAGGAGAGTCAGGCATAAATTTGCGATAAAAATCACGTAAACTGCAGAAATGGGTAAATTAAGAGAAATGACAACAAAAACAAATCTCTAGTATAAGTGATTTTCATCACAAATTTTAGGCCTAATGGAATACTTTTCACAAATCAAAATCTATATATATATATGTATTTTACTAATACATTTTGTGCATTTTTTTATATGTATATAATTTCATGTAACAACTACTCCTCCATATCTTAATATTATTTATGACTTGTTTCACCATGACAGGCCAGTAGTGTAGAAAAGCACTTTCATCGTTATTAAGGTTTGGAGACAGCTTGAATAGGTAATAAATGAAACTTTATCACAAGTAACAAACGTACAATGTTTCGACAATCTTGTCATCAACAATGTTGTATAAAATGAATAAGTCAGAAAATTACAAATCCATTATTTTGATCAGCTGTTAAAGTAAAGTATTGGGGAAATTATAAATAGCAGGCTATTGGCATATCTCGAAAACGTGAGTTAACTATCGCAGGTCCAAAACGAATTCCGAAAATCAAGACAAACAACAGTTCACCTAATTCGGCTTACAGAAGAAATAGCCAATAGTTTCAACAAAAACATATTACAATGTCGCATGCTTTCTCGACGTCGACAAGGCTTTCCACATATGTCCGGTATATTTGCTGGTTACCCAACTTTCTGGAAGATAAGAATGTCAGAGTATATGATGAAGGCACCTATTCGGAGTACTTTACTCCAGAAGCAGGTGTTTGATAGTTAGCCCTGCACTGTTCGTCATGTATGTCAGACCCATGCAATAATTGACTGAAATTCAATTTATCGTATATTCATGCCTATTTTATTTGGATCGGGGTATTTGCTCATTGTGTACTTGTTTTAAATTTCTTTATTAATTCGAACTTCATTATTAGCTTCACCAATACCAATTATTTCTAGTTTTAAAATGCTTGGTGTTCCAACGTAAGTCATCAACTATTTAACTCTTTAGTGTCACCGTAAATTACTTTTAATTCTCTCGGACATTTTAATGTAATTTAAAATTCGTCTAAATTACTTTTCGGATTCATGAAACCTGCTTTAATCTAGAACTTTAACCTCAAGTAGCTAGCATGGTACCAAATTAACCAACATCAGAGCATGGTGGATCAGTTGAGATGTGTTGTGAACCCCAACTAAAATCAAGTTGGGGTAGTTGAAGCGTAGGTCTTCAATTCCAACTAAAAGCATGCTAGGTTAGCTGATACGTGTGTACATTTTGGGTTAGATGCTTCGGGTATGCAATATAGGTTGGCTGCTACGTGTGTACAATATGGGTTGATTGCAACGTGTGTAGTACTGTGTAAAATATGGGTTGGTTGCTACGTGAGAAGAATATGGAGTAACTGCTACGTGTGTACATTATGGGTTGGCTGCTACATGTGTACAATATGGGTTGGCCGCTATGTGTGTACAATATGGGTTGGCTGCTTAGTGTGTACAATATGGGTTGACCTCTATGTGTGTACAATATGGGTTGGCTGCTACGTGTGTACAATATGGGTTGGCCGCTATGTGTGTACAATATGGGTTGGCTGCTAAGTGTGTACAATATGGGTTGGATGCTAAGTGTGTACAATATGGGTTGGCCTCTATGTGTGTACAATATGGGTTGGTTGCTACGTGTGAATAATATGGGTTGACTGCTACACCTGTACAATAACTAATTCCTCTTCATGTGTATGAATGAACTGATAGTTGTTGTTACACAAAAGGATCATATTATATTGTAGAAACCAAGACATTCTGCCGTTAAGAGGTAAACCGTTCAATGGAATATCTTTCTTTTTTATATACTCTTCAGACCCGCCCTGCATTTATATATTAGGGAGTTTACTACATAACTGTAACTTGATGTTTTCTCAGAATAATAAACAGTACTTTAAGTCGACCAATTATTAGTCATTTGTGTAATAAATAGTAATCTCTTCTGAAAAAAAAAATGTTTCTCTTGAAGTGTAACAGTAAAAAAATTGTAGAAAGAAAATCTGTTCAACATTTTAAAATTCAAACTTAAATCAAAGTTATGTTTCAAGAGTTTTAAATTCAAACTTAAATCAAAGTTATGTTTCAAGAGTTTTAAATTCAAACATAAATCAGTGTTATGTGATTGTAAGTTTGAGAACATTATAGTAAAATAATACAACACTGTTTTTCCCCCTTTTTTTTAGCTTTACAACTGGAAGATGTTCTTATGAGTTTTGTTGGGACCTGAATTTTAATATAGTGAATTGTTTGTCCATTGTAACATTTATAAAGTTATATTTTCTTGAGACCAGTTGTTGAATATAATGAGTATTCTTCTATAATATTAATAAAGTTTCAATATGATGAGACTGGAAGTTTAGTATAAACAATATGAATAGAACTCATGTCCATATGTGTTAAACGGCCGGTCAGAAACCCAATAGGGTTAAGATCTCTTAATTCTCAACTACTGACCAGGGAGATGGAAGCCAGTCATTTGCACCCACGGGCACAAAGGCTTTGTTTGACTCCTGGACCCAAATATTGCGCTCACAGCCGATAGTGTGGAGCCTGTTTAAAGGTATAAAGGCTTCAACCTTGGGCTTTTGAGTCAGCAGCGCGGCACGCTAACCACTAGGCCACGCTAGATTTAATATAATTAGTACTTTGCTATAATGTTTCTAGAGTTATAATTTGTTGAGACCGGAAATGGAATATAATGAGTGATTTATTATAATGTTTAAATTGAGTTCAATGAAAGTCGAATATACCATAATGAAAATTACACATAATAATTTAATGAGAATGAACACCTTTCTCAACAGTTAAGTTGGTAAAATCATAATTTAAAAATTTTCTAGTGTTTGGTTTGTTTATTTCGGAATTTCATGCAAAGGTACACAAAGCTGTCTCTAATGTTGAACTGATAGGATAGGGGGAATACTGCAAGTCTACAGCACCAACTACCAAACCTTATGCAATTTTTGTGTGATCCAATAATGAATTTGACTGTCACTCTTATAACGTACCCATGGCTCCAAAGTGTAGAAAGCGTTTAAAGCAACTTGATGAAAATCGTGAATCTTACGATTCACAGTTCGCACAAGCTAACCATTAAGCCACGCCCAGCCCGTCAGTGTTTTGATTGTTTGTTTATAATTAAGCACAAAGCTACACAATAGGCTATCTGTGCTCTGCCCACCACGGGTATCGAAACCCGGATTCTAGCATTGCAAGTCCGCAGACATACTGGTGGGCCAGTGTTTTTAACTTGAAGTTTAAGCAAGAAAGGTTTAATATGTTTATGAAAACCTCATCCTACTTTTAATTCGTTTTTGTTTTTCACAGAAAATTTGGAATAGAACAATTCCCAGTAATTCTTCGACAGTAACGTAAGAAAACAGTGTTTTAGAGTAAAATAGCGAATTCTTAATGAAGAAAAGAAAAAAAAAAGCACGGCAAAGAGAAAAATAACGGACCGTTTTTTATAAGCTAAACCAAAATTATAAAAAGATATTCCGAGGAAAGAAAAGAGTAGGCCTACCTACTATATTGTATAATAATAAATGTTGTTCAAAGAAATACAAAGTTTTTAAAAATAAATGTTGTTTATAGAAATAGAAACTATTCAACAATATATGTTGTTTATAGAAATAGAAACTATTCAACAATAAATGTTGTTTAGAGAAATAGAAACTATTCAACAATATATGTTGTTTATAGAAATAGAAACTATTCAACAATATATGTTGTTTAGTACAGAAGTAGAAATATTTCAACAATATATGTTGTTTATAGAAATAGAAACTATTCAACAATATATGTTGTTTATAGAAATACAAACTATTCAACAATATATGTTGTTTATAGAAATACAAACTATTGAACAATAAATGTTGTTTATAGAAACACAAACTATTCAACAATATATGTTGTTTATAGAAATATAAACTATTCAACAATATATGTTGTTTATAGAAATACAAACTATTCAACAATATATGTTGTTTATAGAAATACAAACTATTCAACAATATATGTTGTTTATAGAAATACAAACTATTCAACAATAAATGTTGTTTATAGAAACACAAACTATTCAACAATATATGTTGTTTATAGAAATACAAACTATTGAACAATAAATGTTGTTTATAGAAACACAAACTATTCAACAATATATGTTGTTTATAGAAATATGAATTATTCAACAATATATGTTGTTTATAGAAATATAAATTATTCAACAATATATGTTGTTTATAGAAATATAAATTATTCAACAATATATGTTGTTTAGTAGAGAAGTACAAATATTTCAACAATATATGTTGTTTAGTAGAGAAGTACAAATATTTCAACAATAAATTGTATTATCGTATACAAATCACAGATCAACAGGTTGTTACAAATAATCTGGTAACGTAATATGTTGTCAGGTACAAATATTACACACAACATGAGTTTAAAGAGACGGAAATATTTTAGTCAGACGGCATGAAGACGATTACAATAACAGGAAGTCGATGTTATCTGGGTTCTTAATTAGAACGTGAATTTCAGAACTGCTACTGTAATACTCTGTTTATTTAACAATGAAGAAAGAACAATGTTCACTGTCCACTAACTTATTGGTATCAGTAAACAGTTTTGTTTTTTCAGTTTATTAAAAAAAAAATTTCATACTCTGGTTATTTGACAATAAAAAAAAAGTTTGCTCTTCACTAACTTATTTGTTCTAATATAAACATGTTAGTATTTTAGAGAGGAAACACTTCATTTTCCTACTTGTTAAAAAAAGCTAAATCAACATTATAAAAACTAATCAAAACTTTGATTATGGTGATATTTTTAAAACTCCAATCAAGACGTGAGTACTTATCGTTTGTTACATCAGAATGAGGAAAATATCTCAGCAGAGGTTTTGTTTTTCATTTGTTTCCTCTAACCTACAAATGAACTGATGAGAAAAAACCCCAAACAGGTGTTAACTCTTGCAAGAAGAATAGAATTATCTTTTTTTCTGACATTTTTTAAAAAATCTAACACATTTAAGTATATATATAAACTGATCTAACTCAACTTGAGAATAATTAGAGCACCATGAGCAGCAGAAAACTGGTAAGGTATTCCTTTCAAGCCTTCTTCTGATTAACGTATCATATGCCGTAGAAACTAATCTAGATTAGTAAATCAAACAAATTAATGGTTATATGCATAACAGTGTTTTTTGTTTTAACGCAAAGCTATACAACGGTCTATCTGCATTTTGTACATCACGGGGAACTAAACCCCGGATTTTAACATTGGGGGATAACCTAAAACAAGTAACTAAAATCAAATGTAATTTACATATATTTTAGTTTTAAAAACTGAGAAGTGACAAATTATGTATAAAGTAAATTACATAAAAAGCGCCATCTTGCGACAAGTTCCATGTGTCTTACAAATCTTTAGATCAACCTGATGAAAGAAGATATTTTATATTTAGTGAAATCTCGTGAGGTAATTATTTGTGTTCAGAATGAAACGATGTCTTGCTTCATAAATTACTTTTCAGTAAGTAGGTAGATGGATATATTTTAGGTATTTCTATTAATGTCACTCTTGGTGGCGACAATTGTGGTGGATGGAAAAGCAATCGACAAAACTGAGGACGATCTGAAAGCCGAGGCGACAGGCTATGGAGGAGGCGGAGGCGGTTATGGTGGTGGTGGTGGCGGCGGCGGTGGAATCACTCTTGGGGTATTAAGCTTTTCTTTATGTTTTATATATACAATGTGGAACATAAGTTCGTAAGTGGCTTCAACACAATGGCCGAAAACGAGGTTCATTATTGTAAGTAGTTTCAACACAAGATATAAATCTACATAAAGCAGTAGAAAACAAAGTTCATTATTGTAAGTAGTTTCAACACAAGATATAAAAACTACATAAAGCAGTAGAAAACAAAGTTCATTATTGTAAGTAGTTTCAACACAAGATATAAACTATATACAGTAGTCGAAAACAAAGTTCATTATTGTAAGTAGTTTCAACACAAGATATAAAACTAGATAAAGCAGTAGAAAACAAAGTTCATTATTGTAAGTAGTTTCAACACAAGATATAAAAACTACATAAAGCAGTGGAAAACAAAGTTCATTATCGTAAGTAGT
>NW_013677572.1:8639-13087 GCF_000517525.1 Limulus polyphemus | reverse complement strand
CTGTGTAGCCCTTTCAGAGGTAGGCAGTCTCACTATGCTGGCATTTAAATAATGGTGAGCCAAAGAAGAAAACTTTCAATATTCTCTATGGAAGCAGATAGACATGCTATAACCACACCAGAATACAATTGAAGTATTTTGTGAACAGTATATATATATTGTAGAAGAATGTCAGATGTGAAAGTACTAAACCACTGTGAAGTATTTTGTGAACAGTATATATATTGTAGAAGAATGTCAGATGTGAAAGTACTAAACCACTGTGAAGTATTTTGTGAACAGTATATATATATTGTAGAAGAATGTCAGATGTGAAAGTACTAAACCACTGAGGTCAATTCTGTTAAAATAATTCCAACAAAATTAAATGTTCATTTGACTATAAAGTCTGGAATTAACATGATTTATTATAATTTATCATTCCTATTCTTATGATCCTTGGTTGTCTTGTTATTTTCAACAGTTTCAAGTCCTCAGGCTGTGATGCTTTCCCAGGTTCCGTTTGGAAGGATGGAAGTAAGTAGAAGTTGTAGATATTTTAGACCATGTGTAAGATGAATTAGATCATGTGGAAGATGAATTAAACCATGTGTAAGGTGAATTGGACCACATGTAAATGAATTAGACCACGTGTAAGATGAATTAGACCACGTGTAAGATGAATTAAACCATGTGTAAGGTGAATTAGACCACATGTAAAATGAATTAGACCACGTGTAAGATGAATTAGACCACGTGTAAGATGAATTAAACTGTGTGTAAGATGAATTAAACTGTGTGTAAGGTGAATTAGACCACATGTAAAATGAATTAGACCACGTGTAAGATGAATTAGACCACGTGTAAGATGAATTAGACTACGTGTAAGATGAATTAGACCACGTGTAAGATGAATTAGACCACGTGTAAGTGAATTAGACCACGTGTAATGTGAATTAGACCACGTGTAAGGTGAATTAGACCACGTGTAAGGTGAATTAGACCACGTGTAAGGTGAATTAGACTGTGTAAGGTGAATTAGACCACGTGTAAGGTGAATTAGACCGTGTAAGGTGAATTAGACCGTGCGTAAGGTGAATTAGACCGTGCGTAAGATGAATTAGACCGTGCGTAAGATGAATTAGACCACGTGTAAGATGAATTAGACCACGTGTAAGGTTAATTAGACCACGTATAAGGTGAATTAGACCACGTGTAAGATGAATTGGAATATATTCTGTTTATAAAAACATGTACAAAAATAATGTTCCAACCACTACTATCTCTGTTGTATCCCAGCTGGTTACGTGAGGGAAATATGTTATCATCAGTGGATATGGTAGACATAGTGTGGTTGAAATACTTTTATACACTCTCTTTGTCTTGGGAAAACCATAAGAGACAGAATAAAGAATGCACTACTTAAAAATGAAGAAGCATAATACTATTGTCTTGTAATGAATATAAATCATTACACTGGCTTTAAAGGGGGATACAAATCATTTTAGCATCATGGAACTGACATGTTACAGTGCAGACTTGAAAGTTTTACTGTGTGTTATGTTCTTCACTAAAACAGTTAGTGAGATACAATCAAGGATTCAGATATTTATTTTACTTTCATGTTTTGTTACACTATCTTACTTCTATGTAGGTGATGTCAGGAAAACAACTTTCATGTTGTGTTACACTATCTTACTTCTATGTGGATGATGTTAGGAAAACAACATTCATGTTGTGTTACACTATCTTACTTCTATGTGGATGATGTTAGGAAAACGACTTTCATGTTTTGTTACACTATCTTACTTCTATGTGGATGATGTTAGGAAAACAACTTTCATGTTTTGTTACACTATATTACTTCTATGTGGATGACGTTAGTAAAACGACTTTCATGTTGTGTTACACTATCTTACATCTATGTGGATGATGTTAGGAAAATAACTTTCATGTTATGTTACACTATCTTACTTCTATGTAGATGATGTTAGGAAAACAACATTCATGTTGTTTTACACTATCTTACTTCTATGTGGATGATGTTAGGAAAACGACTTTCATGTTTTGTTGTACTATCTTACTTCTATGTGGATGATGTTAGGAAAACGACTTTCATGTTTTGTTACACTATATTACTTCTTTGTGGATGATGTTAGTAAAACGACTTTCATGTTGTGTTACACTATCTTACATCTATGTGGATGATGTTAGGAAAACATGTAGATTAAAGAACTCAATTTAACATGAAACCCTATAGCTTGAGTGATTTTGAAAGGTGGACCTTCCTTCTTCAAGGGCAGACTAAAAAAGAAAGGTCTACCTTTTGAGAGCACTCAGGCTATAGGGTTTCATATTTTTGTGTTATTATTTATATGGATTGAATAGATTGAAGTGTAACTAAAAGATATATGCTAATTTTATTTCTAAGTCAGCATTTTCTAAGTTATTTGTAAAAGTGTGATTTGTTTTTGATACAAGGTAAACATAAAAGTAATTATTTCTCAGCAAATGGAATTGAAGATGGAGAAATGCTAAATGTATGTCTCTTCTACATCATTGCTACCTATTAAAAGTTGGCTGCATTGCTAACAGTTGTTAACTTTCACAGGTTGGCTAATCACAGTGCTATATGTTATATGCTGTGTTGACTTTGACCCAACTGCTAACAGTTATTATATGTTAAAGTTTGACTCTGACCACTCTGCAAACAGTTATTATGTTAAAAATTCACTTTGAGCACACTGCAAATAGGTATTATATGTTACAATTGATTTTGATGCCACTGTTAACAGTTTTTGAACTGTTACAGATTGATTCTTCAACCACTCCCTGTTCTGACTTTTGTTGGAGGTCCCAGCTAAAGTTACCTTCCTTGTCAGAGGATGGCCTGGATACAGATAAGACACATAATTTTCCTGATTTTCTTCAAGATGTGAAGTTCAGAGAAAATAACCTTCTATCTCAAGAAGTGAAGGCCAGCCAGAAAGTTGGAATACTTGTTACAGTAGTGTGGAAGGTACGTCTTTCTCGGATATAGAAATAAAGATAAATGTTATCGTAGTTTAAATCAAAGTGGATCAGCCTTTTTGTCAAATAGTCATAATAAGACATCTCCTGTTTTAGGTCAGACTTTGATAGATTTTTGTTCATAATTATTTTGGTTAAATGAGAAAATTTGTTTGTTAAATTACTCCCTGGTTTTGTATTGCACTATATTTCAAACATGAAACATTAGATCTTAACTAAGGTTAGAATTATGATCCTCAGTCTCTTTTTTTTGTAAAGATTTTATTTTTTCACAAGAAAACTTTTATATTAATGTGATATACTTGTAGTATGAGGTGAGGGCTGTAAAAATAAATATGGTATGAATTATTTGGAATATTATTTAGTGGCTAAATTTCCATTATCACAAACTCTTGTTCCCTGATGGGACAGCAGGAAGTTTGGACTTACAACACTAAAATCTGGGGTTTGATACCCTGCAGTGGACACAGCAGATAGTCCAGTGTGGCTTTGCTCTTAAACAAGCTCTTGATCATTGAGTTAATTGTATTGTTTTATAATGATGCATCAGATCCCGTGCTATCCCCTGAACTAATTTTGCTGTTGATGTTGATCATTGAGTTAATTGCACTGTTTAGAATGTTGCATCAGGTCCCATGCTATCCCCTGAACTAATTTTGCTGTTGATATTGATGATTGAGTTAATTGCACTGTTTAGAATGTTGTATCAGGTCCCCTGCTATCCCCTGAACTAATTTTGCTGTTGATGTTGATCATTGAGTTAAATGCACTGTTTAGAATGTTGTATCAGGTCCCATGCTATCCCCTGAACTAATTTTTTCTGATGATGATTGTGCTCTGTCAAATGGTAAATGATTATGCACTGTTGCCCAACATGGCAGTTTCCGTAACAACATATTTCTATGAATAAAACTGAGGTAAATCTTAGACCATACATTTTGATAAACTTTCTACAGACCCTGTCCACATTTGCTTGCAAGACACTAAAGTCTTTCGGAGCTGCATTGGGTGAAGAGGTTGCTATGGTTCAACTGTCATGAAACTGCCAGTGGTTTCAAGGTGTAGCTGGAAGCTCGTAAATCTTCAATAACTTAAAATTCTTCTTTTTCATATTTTTAATGGTGTCAGGAGATATGCTGGGCTTCATTCCAGCAGCATCTTTGGTAAATGGGTCCTCTTTTGTAACCATAACTCTCATATGGGGCAGATTGTATTCTGGTGTGGTTATAGCATGTCTATCTGCTTTCCATGGCAGCAGTGGTTTAGTACTTTCACATCTGACATTCTTCTACAATATATATACTGTTCACAAAATACTTCACAGTGGTTTAGTACTTTCACATCTGACATTCTTCTACAATATATATACTGTTCACAAAATACTTCACAGTGGTTTAGTACTTTCACATCTGGCATTCTTCTACAATATATATACTGTT
>NW_013677572.1:4746-8050 GCF_000517525.1 Limulus polyphemus | reverse complement strand
TGATAATATGCTGTAAACCAAATATTATAAATGCTAAACATGTCACTCATGGTTTGCTTCTTGCTAATGCTCCTACCTCTGAAAGGGCTACAGTCATAACTTTATTCATGGTGGCATTACATAGGCAGTTATTGATAATATGCTGTAAACCAAATATTATAAATGCTAAACATGTCACTCATGGTTTGCTTCTTGCTAATGCTCCTACCTCTGAAAGGTCATAACTTTATTCATGGTGGCATTACATAGGCAGTTATTGATAATATGCTGTAAACCAAATATTATAAATGCTAAACATGTCACTCATGGTTTGCTTCTTGCTAATGCTCCTACCTCTGAAAGGTCATAACTTTATTCATGGTGGCATTACATAGGCAGTTATTGATAATATGCTGTAAACCAAATATTATTAATGCTAAACATGTCACTCATGGTTTGCTTCTTGCTAATGCAATACATTAGCACATGCAAGGCATTTTTATAAAGCACAGTTGACTTTTTATATATATTTAGAGAGAAAGAAACTTCAAGAAATCTAGTAGAAATAACATAATAATTACGGGTTTCTATTCAAAGAAGGTATAAGGACTGAAATAATTACAGCTTATTTCAAATAATTGTGTTCAGTCTCGGGCTCCTCACCAAAGGACGTTGAAATGTTGGAAAGGGTTTAGAATAGGTCTACTAGAGTGATATCTGGGATGGAAAGGTTGTTGTACGAGGATGGGTTAAGATCTCTGTAATTATATAATTGATACATGATGCCTTTTCTGGGGAAACCCTGTTTGTGAAACATTCTGTAATTGTTTTCTCCTCAACAGAAGAGACTGGATCTGACTGAGATAATTGAGACTGTAAAAGGAATTTATAATATTGATGTTTTTATGTACTTAATAGTGAGAGTGGTAGGGCTAGAGGACATAAATGTTGGCACACTAAAAGTAATCTTCAGCTAAGAAAGTTTTATTTTTCTAACAGAGTGGTTGATCCCTGGAATGGGTTGTCTTTAGATGCAGTTAATTTAAGGAAGTTTAAGTGAAGGCTGGATAAATAGTTGAATGATAAGAGCTGGCTTTGAGTGTTTTACTTTATTTTAGAGTTTATTATAGTGGATTTGATGGACCAACAGGTCATGTCCCTTGTTGTCCTTAGATTATATGATAAGAGCTGGCTTTGAGTGTTTTAGTTTATTTTAGAGTTTATTATAGTGGATTTGATGGACCAACAGGTCAGGTCCCTTGTTGTCCTTAGGTTATATGAATATAATTCAAATACAAAACAAGAGGGAATCCTCTGTAGCCACGAAACTTGAAATTCTTTTAGGTAGGATAAGAGTAAATTAACCTATGAGACCACGGGTATGGTCAAGTACATCAATCGAAAGGGTTTGACCTCCTGTGTTCAAAACTATAATTAGATATCAAATCAGTCAAGAAATGACAGAGCTATAAGCTAAAAGTTTGTACTTGAAAAAAGAAGTGGAAAACTCAGAGCTGTTCAATGAGCCACTATGCCATGTCTAAAAAGTAATCTTGTAAATGTATAATGTATTATGTATTGTTCCTTCTTCTGTCCTGCCTTTTGAAAAAGTGCCAGAAGGACTCTTTGAAAACTGTTTTACATAAAGTAAATTCTGTGACATTACTATTAAAAGAGTAATTATAAATCATTACAATGTAATTTTTTGTGGTATATTTTTTTTTAACAAATGTGTTTTATATTTTTGAAGGCAGAGGTTCAGCATGAAGATTCCACCCAAGTGATCATGGGACAGCACCATCTGTTGATAGAAAATGTCAACACACTTGTGTCTACTGTACCAAAACAGCAGGTAATTAACATAATAAATTACATTCAACGGGTGTTATGTTTGAGGTGTTATTTATTTTATCACAGTTTTGGGCTTATGTTGGTTTCAGTGTTATCCCTATCAGCTGTAAAATAAATGTTGTGCTTGATATTAGGACCTTGTCTAGGATGTTGATTGTTAGTTATTTATAATCTTCATGTTTTTACTACAGTTCTGTAATTTTGAGCAACAATTAAGAATCAGTTTGAAAAGACTTCTATTAAGAAGAAAGTTTTTAATAAAAAACTTTAATTTTATGCGTAACACTTTAGATAGCTATCTCAGTATTTTGATATATTTATGTTTTTAGTTTCAGATGTCTCAACCAGATATCTGAACCAGTGTTTTGTTAGAACTTGGACATTATTGTAGTTTATATATCTGAACCAGTGTTTTGTTAAAACTTGGACATTATTGTAGTTTCATGTATCTGAACCAGTGTTTTGTTAAAACTTGGACATTATTGTAGTTTTATGTATCTGAACCAGTGTTTTGTTAAAACTTGGACATTATTGTAGTTTCATGTATCTGAACCGAAACTACAATAATGTCCAAGTTTTAACAAAACACTATGTATCTGAACCAGTGTTTTGTTAAAACTTGGACATTATTGTAGTTTCATGTATCTGAATCAGTGTTTTGTTAAAACTTGGACATTATTGTAGTTTCATGTATCTGAATCAGTGTTTTGTTAAAACTTGGACATTATTGTAGTTTCATGTATCTGAACCAGTGTTTTGTTAAAACTTGGGCATTATTGTACTTTCATGTATCTGAACCAGTGTTTTGTTAAAACTTGGACATTATTGTAGTTTCATGATGTATCTGAATCAATGTTTTGTTAAAACTTGGACATTATTGTAGTTTCAGATATCTGAACCAATGAATGCAGTCTCTCTGTTGTCTGATACCAACGAGACAGATATAGTAGGGATTGAGCAACTAGTCAAGTGGACTCTACAGCACCCCTTCTGTGTAGAACATGACTTCCAGAGTAAAAGGTAGGTCCACTGAGTTACATTATACCAGTAAATTAAAAATATGGAAGAAAAATATTAACCTAGGTAGCAAGAAATCAAGTTAGAAATTTCATGATTCCATAACTTCCATAGTAAATACGTCAGAAAACATACTGGATGAATTAGGATTAGATCTGTTCCATAGAAAATTTTGTCATATTGTTATTTGTAGAATATTAAATTGAATTAAGTGTTGGTGAAACGGGAAAATTCCAAAAAGCTGTTATAACCCTTGAATGGCAAACTTCATCTTTTACTGTTCTCTTCTGGTGGAGTCCATTTATTATATCATATGAGTAACTTAGTGAGGTCCACTTATTGTATCGTATAAGTAACTGAGTGAGGTCCATTTATTATATCATACGAGTATCTTAGTGAGGTCCACTTATTGTATCGTATAAGTAACTGAGTGAGGTCCATTTATTATATCATACGA
>NW_013677572.1:3899-4558 GCF_000517525.1 Limulus polyphemus | reverse complement strand
TTTGTTAAAACTTGGACATTATTGTAGTTTCAGATATCTGAACCAGTGTTTTGTTAAAACTTGGACATTATTGTAGTTTCATGATGTATCTGAATCAATGTTTTGTTAAAACTTGGACATTATTTTAGTTTCAGATATCTGAATCAGTGTTTTGTTAAAACTTGGACATTATTGTAGTTTCATGTATCTGAACCAGTGTTTTGTTAAAACTTGGACATTATTGTAGGTTGCATATATCTGAATCAGTGTTTTGTTAAAACTTGGACATTATTGTAGTTTCATGTATCTGAACCAGTTTTTTGTTAAAACTTGGACATTATTGTAGTTTTATATATCTGAATCAGTGTTTTGTTAAAACTTGGACATTATTGTAGTTTCATATATCTGAATTTTATTGTTGTTTCATATATCTGAATTAGTGTTTTGTTAAAACTTGGACATTATTGTAGTTTCATGATGTATCTGAATCAATGTTTTGTTAAAACTTGGACATTATTTTAGTTTCAGATATCTGAACCCGTGTTTTGTTAAAACTTGGACATTATTGTAGTTTCATGATGTATCTGAATCAATGTTTTGTTAAAACTTGGACATTATTTTAGTTTCAGATATCTGAATCAATGTTTTGTTAAAACTTGGACATTATTGTAGTTTCATGA
>NW_013677572.1:0-3247 GCF_000517525.1 Limulus polyphemus | reverse complement strand
TAAGTAACTGAGTGAGGTCCATTTATTATATCATATGAGTATCTTAGTAAGGTCTACTTATTGTATCGTATAAGTAACTGAGTGAGGTCCATTTATTATATCATATGTGTATCTTAGTGAGGTCCACTTATTGTATCATATCAATTTATTTTGTGAGGTCCACTTATTATATCATATGAGTATCTTAGTAAGGTCTACTTATTGTATCGTATAAGTAACTGAGTGAGGTCCATTTATTATATCATACGAGTATCTTAGTGAGGTCCACTTATTGCATCATATCAAGTTACTTTGTGAGGTCCATTTATTATATCATACGAGTATCTTAGTGAGGTCCACTTATTGCATCATATCAAGTTACTTTGTGAGGTCCATTTATTATATCATATGAGTATTGATACAATAAGTGGACCTCACTAAGTATGATATAATAAGTGGACCTCACAAAATAAATTGATATGATACAATAAGTGGACCTCACTAAGATACACATATGATATAATAAATGGACCTCACTCAGTTACTTATACGATACAATAAGTAGACCTTACTAAGATACTCATATGATATAATAAGTGGACCTCACAAAATAACTTGATATTATATGGGAATAATCAATACCGTATTATAAATGGACCTCATGAAGTTACTCATACAATACAATAAGTGGACACCACAAAGTAACTTGATATGATGTAATAAGTGGACCTCACTAAGTTACTCATATGATATAATAAGTGGACCTCACAAAGTTACTCATATGATATAATAAATGGACCTCACAAAGTAACTTGATATGATACAATAAGTGGACCTCACTAAGATACACATATGATATAATAAATGGGCCTCACTCAGTTACTTATACGATACAATAAGTAGACCTTACTAAGATACTCATTTGTTGTCCATTGACAACTGTAAACAAAGAATGACAGATGATGAGGAACAAGCCATTTTCTTTTTTTATATTCTAAATATGAGTTGTCTGCATTCACTTTATGCCAAAGGAAAAAAAGATTGATGCTGTATCGGTAAAAGACAACCACAGTTTGTGACAATAAAACAGCTAAAAGCGATATTGTGGTTCCAGACATGTTTCAGGAATCATAGTTGAGAAACTTATGGTGTGAACAGGGTATTAGAAGGAGCAGTGCTGGTGACAAAAGATAATAGTTATATATAAGGTATCAGAGAATTCCTAGGTGACCCATAACCTTAATGAAATAGCAGGAAATTATCCCAGCATAGGTGTTTAAAAAATGAGAATGTTATATATTATGTGTATGGCCATGTTTATGTGTGTTTATAGTAATTTGAATTAATTTAAGAAGCTCATATGATTGACATTAGAGTGTACATTAGTATCCAGAAGTGTTTTGTGTATGCAAGGTTTTTGGGAATGGTTAGTAAAGGATCCAGTACTGTATGTTCTTAGATACTACTACTAATAATACTATGGATTTTATTGCAAGAAAATGTTTTGATGATTTAACTTTTCAAAGTTTGCAAGCATGGTTTTTTCTTTGTTTCATCTTCTTGTTTATTATTCCACATTTTGAAACTATTACTGTTTAATGTTTCATATTTGTATGAGTGCTATTGTTATTTATTGTTTCATTACCTATACTAGTGTTATTTTGTGCTGTTTATTGCATCACATTTTAGGGTCTCAGTGTTGTGTTGTATTTTATGTTCTAGAGTACTCTATTGTTTTACACTTGGGAATACCATAACTGTTTGTTACTTACCACTGATACTTGTTGTTTGAGTACCAATGTTGATATTTCCTTTTGTTTGTGTGTTTTATCATCATTTTACAGGTTACTTATAGTTCCAGTGCTGTTTATTGCCCATAACTGCAGCCTCAGTCCTGTAGATGTGGAAATTGATTTGTCATCATACAGAAATAGTGACAGGTAAGAAACTGTACATTCTGTTTCACTTGCATATTTGTCTTTAAGATGTCGTAAGAGATTGATATTAAGGTAATTAGGGTGTGAGCAGAACATTGTTTTCACGAGCAAATACTCGGTTTGTCTCGTAAAGTTTAGAAATTAAATCTGACAGATATTATTGGTATCACTATGAGAAGAATATTATCGGTAAAATATATTTATCGATTTGATTAAGTGCTGTTTATCAACCCTTGGTAATGTTTAAACAAAGCTGGACAAAGTTATCAACCCTAGGTAATGTTTAAACAAAGCTGGACAAAGTACGTCTGCTTGAACAGTGCCAAATAAAAACTTTATTTAGATTATATTACGAAGTTCTTTCTTTTTATTGTTATCACTATATACTTCTGACACAAAGACACGATACCCTACAATTATAGTGCTTTCAAAAGGTGGACCTTTCTTCGTGGGCAAACTGATATTGTGTAAAATTAAGCTTAGGATTACCATTTGTAGATTATTTTCAAACAACCTTTTATGTAGCTGTTTCAAAAGTAAATCATCCCAATCTTGTTGACCAAACTACTAATAAAAAACCATGTAACCCCTTTCCTTTTACTACCCGATAGCTTTAAACGGTTAACCAGCCAATCTAAGTGCCAACATCCCAATCCTGTTCACCAAACTACTAATAAATTTTTTTTATTATTGAATGCATCAACATACTGGTCTTAACTTGTGATCTGACAGTTAATCACCTAAAACAGTTGTTAAAGCTAATGACTGTTATGTAAATTTTGTTTTTTGTATCTCATTTTTAACCTCATCAGATCAGATTTAATCTAAAGTTGTTAAAAATAAAGCACCAATAAAAACATTAAATAATAACTTATCTTTAATATATAATTAAAAATAAAGTGATTGTGAGTTTTTTTTTTTCTACAAAATATATAATAAACAACCAGCCAATCTAAGTACCAATCTCCCAATCCTGTTGACCAAACTACTTTCCTTTTACTACCCGATAGCTTTAAACGGTTGGGTTACATGGTTTTTTATTAGTAGTTTGGTCAACAGGATTGGGAGATTGGTACTTAGATTGGCTGGTTAACCGTTTAAAGCTATCGGGTAGTAAAAGGAAAGGGGTTACATGGTTTTTTATTAGTAGTTTGGTCAACAGGATTGGGAGATTGGTACTTAGATTGGCTGGTTAACCGTTTAAAGCTATCGGGTAGTAAAAGGAAAGAGGTTACATGGTTTTTTATTAGTAGTTTGGTCAACAGGATTGGGAGATTGGTACTTAGATTGGCTGGTTAACCGTTTAAAGCTATCGGGTAGTAAAAGGAAAG
>NW_013677571.1:13082-15491 GCF_000517525.1 Limulus polyphemus | reverse complement strand
AGTCGTTATTGGTTTTATTAAACACGGATAAAGTGACGTGGTGATCACGGGCAGAGAAGTCGTTATTGGTTTTGTTAAACACGGATAAAGTGACGTGGTGATCACGGACAGAGAAGTCGTTATTGGTTTTGTTAAACACGGATAAAGTGACGTGGTGATCACGGACAGAGAAGTCGTTATTGGTTTTGTTAAACACGGATAAAGTGACGTGGTGATCACGGACAGTGAAGTCGTTATTGGTTTTGTTAAACACGGATAAAGTGACGTGGTGATCACGGACAGAGAAGTCGGTATTGGTTTTGTTAACTACGGATAAAGTGACGTGGTGATCACGGACAGAGAAGTCGTTATTGGTTTTGTTAACTACGGATAAAGTGAAGTGGTGATCACGGACAGAGAAATCGTTATTGGTTTTGTTAAATACCAGTAAAGTGACGTGGAATACTGGGGTTTTAGAGTGAACATAATGTGTAAACTTGTTCAGTTATGTTTTCTTTTGTCAAAGACTTCACTTCTACTTCTAAAAAAAAAAAAAAAATTTGATTTTGGAAAGAATCTCAAACATCAAACGTATTTATTTCTCAGCTAAAGTTAATGCCGGTACCACACCTATAAGGCATTCGTTTCATGACTAATTATATGTGCATTTCAAAGTCATTATTTTCGTGTGTCTTTAACACGTTTGTTGGATCAATAACTCCATTCAGTTAGGCCTAGTTACTTAACGTGATAACTCGCGAAGTGGTGTGAGCATGAGAACCCCATATTTATATATATGTTTAAAAGTAAACACTTCTCTTGGGTTTTCTCCTTGATTAACGTTGCTTTATGCAGCACCGTATATCATGACATGATAAACACGTGGTGATATATCAAAGTAGAGATATTTTGTCTTGCTTACCACAACTTGAGATTTGGCGGAACGAACCTATCAGTAGCGAACACAAGTCAGTTAGCTAGCTAGTTGGTTTTTGTTGAATTGTGCAAAAATATATTTCAAGGCTATGTACGCTACTAGCTCTAATTATGAAGTGATAGACCAGAGTGAATACAGCTAGTCAACACCGCCAACTTGTGGAGTAATCTGATCTAATACTGGTATTTTACAGTCAATCTTATAACGCAACCCACTTTCCCCAAGTGCAGAGCGCGATGTTTTTGGCGGGTGATGGGGGAGTGAACATATTATAACGATCAGGCAACTTACTGAACGCATTGTAACGATCAGGCAACTTACTGAACGCATTGTAACGATCAGGCAACTTACTGAACGCATTGTAACGATCAGGCGACTTGCTGAACGCATTGTAACGATTAGGCGACTTCTGAACGCATTGTAACGATCAGGCGACTTCTGAACGCATTGTAACGATTAGGCGACTTACTGAACGCATTGTAGCGATTAGGCGATTTACTGAACGCATTGTAGCGATTAGGCGACTTGCTGAACGCATTGTAGCGATTAGGCGACTTGCTGAACGCATTGTAGCGATTAGGCGACTTACGTTATACAAAACGACTTAGCTCTACAATTTTAATGTAGAAAGTCACGTATTAGCAATGTTTAATATGATGCTGGTCGATGTTGGGTGAACCTTGTTTTTATAAAGCTCTCTTCATTTAATATTTAATTTAAGATTCTAATTGCTAGCTCGTTTCAGTGGTTAAAATTTGACATGAAAGATACAGCATTTCCAGAAAAGCTAAAAATCATGAAGGGATGACGTCAATCGTGTATATCATTAGAATAGACAAGGAAGCATTTTTATTGAAACGTATATTATATGGTTGTTATTAACCAAACATTTTTTCCCCAAACAATGCTGCTACTAATTAGAGCCCAGACGTACATCTAAAACTTTGGAAACATTTTTTTTTCTTCGTATTTTAATTAATTCCGGGATTTTAGTTAACAAGGGAAAAACAAGAGCCCTTGGAAAAAAAACTAAAAAAAAAAAAAACTTTGGAGATTGTTTAATTTTAATATCACCGAAGCAAAGAATATAATAATGTGAGCTGAGTAATAGTCTGTTGTAAAATAGTACGTAACAGCACGTTACGTAAGACGTAGATCCATTGCTATGGAAACTGGGAATTTACCGGTTTATTTTACACAATCGACATTCTCAGAGTAATTATGACAAGAAATTCCGATCATTTAATGTTTCAGTAAACGCTGTTTGTGTAACTCTTTTGTTTAACGTTACGATAATTAGGGTTAAACGAAAATGTAAATATTGCACGAAGATTTTGCCACCGTAGACCCCACAGTCTTGACTACAGTAAGAGTTTTTATCTTCAAATGTTAGGTTTGAGAATGATCAATTTTACCATGTTTAATTCATACAAAGGAATACTCGGTATTTTTATTTCTCCGTTGAATTTTGGGAGAATAAAAGCATTCTAAGA
>NW_013677571.1:9991-12191 GCF_000517525.1 Limulus polyphemus | reverse complement strand
CCTCAGTTCTATATTATATGGAGGTTAATAAATCGTAATATAATCCTCAGTTCTATATTATATGGAGGTTAATAAATCGTAATATAATCCTCAGCTCTATATTATGTGGAGGTTAATAAATCGTAATATAATCCTCAGCTCTATATTATATAGAGGTTAATAAATCGTAATATAATCCTCAGCTCTATATTATATAGAGGTTAATAAATCGTAATATCGTACAACATGGCGGCAAATAAAAACAAAAATAAATATTTGTAACATAGGTTTGTTGTTGTTAAACACAAAGGTGCACAGTGGGCTATCAGTTATCTGCTCTCCACGGTATCAAACCCTGATTTTTAACGTTGTAAGCCTGCAAACTTTCTAAGTTAAAGAATATTATTGACTTAAATACTTGTTCAAGACCGGCATAATCAACTGTTCTTAACCTGAATACATCACCGGCATTATCATCTGTTCTTAACCCGAATACATCACGAGCATTATTATCTGTTCTTAACCCGAATACATCACCGGCATTATTATCTGTTCTTAACATGAATACATCACCGGCATAATCTACTGTTCTTAACATGAATACATCACCGGCATAATCTACTGTTCTTAACCCGAATACATCACCGGCATTATTAACATCGGTTACAACCCTTGTAACCACAACAATAAAACAATCATTTTGCCCAATAACTTTGTGTCGATACTAAGTAAGCCTATTGACTCCCTGGAATAAAGAAGCAAATTCGTTTGAGTCAATAGAGTCGAAAGAAACATATATGATTATAAGTACAACTCTGTAATGTTTGTTAAAGGAGTTATTCAATCAATACAGTTTCACCAAGTACCGACAGTTTCAACTGTTATTAACATATATAATTATAAGTACAACTCCACAATGTTTGTTAAAGGAGTTATTCAATCAATACTTGAAACTGTCGGTACTTGGTGAAACTCTGTTATTAACATATGTTTATTGTCACTAACATGGGTTCTCCATTAAAGGCATCGTCAGGTGATTAGGGTGACGCCTTTACTGACGAAACCATATTGGTGATAAATGAAATATTTGTGAAACTGTCTTCGTTTCCTCATTTCAATTCTGCTAAGAAATTATTTTTCTTAATATTTACTGATCCTGAGGTTACTCGGCGAAGCTGGTTGCAGCTTTACACAACGGAAATGACGTTTAAGATCTTCCCTAAATGTTCACTGAAGGATAAACTGTAGCTAACTACACCAGTTTGTTTAGAGAAAAAATCACAACAAATGATGTTGACATAACCTCAGCAATTCGAAACGTCAGATAACGGATAATTTATCCGCCTTTAGGCTTACGAGGATGAAACACGAACCGTAGCAATGGTGTTTAGGTAACTAAGGAACGCTGGGATATGATAAGGACTATATTACTTTGTTTTTTAAGACTATTTCAGTAAACTGTTTTTATCTGGAGCGCGAAGGTTCATCAGCCGCGGTTTACGCGCGTTCATAAGCGCGTCGTCTGAATTCCAATGTTACATCAAACTCCATTTTTTATTAAAGAGCACTACAATAAACCAAGATCGTGCCACTAATACAAACGGTCTAATTGGCGTCGAGATACAGTTTATCTTAATTCTCGTTAAGACTTCAGAGTGAAGAAAATAATAAAGACTTAAGTGGCTATAATGATGACTTTTATAGTACGGCATAGGCTAGTGTTTTATACCGAACGGTGGACGCGTTTTATTCCGAACGTGTGAACGCTAGTATGCGTATCTAACGCTCTGATGATACCATCATCGGGGTAACATTCGGAAGCAAAGTCTTGGTGTTGACATTATTGCGGTTAGTGTCGCAAGAGAACAGCTAAAGACGCATAAGAGAGACAAGAAAAATGAAAGATAAAGTCGTAATAGTTAACCATTGACTTGTTATTATACCGTTCACTGCCTGAGGGGGTCCGCAGACATAAAACCATATGGGGTAACGTTAACCTCATCGTGAGGAGTAGAACAAAACAGAAATTGGGTGAAAATCATCATCTCTCTTTTTTTTTGTTTACATCAAATATAATAATTATTGGAATTCATTACAAAATTAATGATATTTATATTTTTGTTGTTATGGTCCTTGTAATACATACAGATCAACAAAGTATTTAGTGAATAAATAGTTTAGAAAAACCATTGTTAAAAAGATTACGGAGTCTAGATCTAAT
>NW_013677571.1:7937-9022 GCF_000517525.1 Limulus polyphemus | reverse complement strand
GTTTGATAAAAATTATTTCTTGTAATTATGCTTATTATTAGTCATAATATTCGATTATTGGAGTTAAACGCTAATATATTTCAAAATTTAGTCCTAACTTAGATGTATGCGTTACGCAGAAGTGATACTCAGGGTATTGATTATATTGTGGGGATGGGTTGACTACATGGAGAATTTTTATCATTAACTTTGTAGGCAAACTATGTTAAACCGAGATTATATATTATTTTTCTTTGTCTTTAACCAGTTTTCTATGCTAGTGCAGATCGGTATAAGCTTGAGGATTTCCTACACGATAATCCGGGGTTCGAGCTCTGACTGGAGACTAAGTGCAAATATACTTTTAAGTAGATCTACGCAATAGTAAAAAGAAACAATCGAAGCCCTAAAATTAGAATAATCTACAGAGAAAGATACGAATAAACAAACGGTGATAATAAAATAAATCAAAGAGTTGAAACTGAAACAACAACATCCGCGACATAAAAGTGGCAAAAAAACAAGGTTCTTTCCTAGAAACTTACTGATGTTATTTAGTGTTTTGGGACATGTCTGCTTTGAGAGTTTTTCATTCAAAACATAGACCTTGTCGAGACTATGATCCTATAGATTATGAAAGCCACGTATTTCTTTCGAAAAGAGAATATAGGCTAATCCGTCTTACTCTCGGGATCAGAGACATTGTTCTTCTTCAAAACGTATTGATTTTCATCGTAACATCACTGACCTGAGAGAGAGAGAGAGAGAGACTGACTCGTAGAAAAGTCAGTGACAAATTGAAACAAATCCCACACAAGTGTTTAAGAATATGTTTGTTTCGGAAGGTAAGTATTGAGAGTCTCTTTCTAGCATCAACAACATTTAACATTTCAACATCCTGGTTCCAAGGTTTAAAGTCATTATTCGAAGGATATTTTAAGCAGCGTTCATATGGCAGAGTTTTGGTTTTAATAGATCTGGACGTGAAGAAGGCTTCACTGTACAAGCCTAAACATGACCTCATTCTAGAAACAAACAGTGCATTAGTATTGTTGTATCGTGATGGTCGTTTAGTATTATTGTTGTATCGTGATGGTCGTTTAGTA
>NW_013677571.1:5311-6964 GCF_000517525.1 Limulus polyphemus | reverse complement strand
GTATTATTGTTGTATCGCGGCGATCGTTTTCATCGCGGCGATCGTTTAGTATTATTGTTGTATCGTGATGGTCGTACAATTTTGCTGACTTTTTAATTTTCGCATTGTTTAAGTATTTGACCGTATTTAGCGGTTTTGTGTATTTGTTTTAACCCAAATCCACATACTGAGCTATCGGCGGGAATCGAACCCCGGATTTAAGTGTTATACGTCCATAAACGTAATGCTGAACTGTCAAAATATATGTGTTTACTATGAAACGGTTGATCATAAAAAAAAATATATATTTATGACTTGGGAATTTTGTAGTTAGAAGATAGGCTGAAATGGCGAGCATGCTCGGTGAAGGAACTCGAACCCACGACCCGCAGAGTGCTCAAACCACGAGGTCATGCCATACCTAATCTCGTGCTCGTGCTTGAGGAAAGGTTTTGGTCATTATAGTTGCTAGTAACTCTACAACTAATTGTATCGTAGTGAATTTACTAGATATATATTATCCAGTAGCAAAGAAATGTGTTGGAAGTTATAAAAAAAGGAGCTTATGTGAACAACAAGGGGCAATAAGAGGACAAATTATAACAAAAAGGAGCTTATGTGAACATCAAGGGGCAATAAGAGGGCAAATTATAACACAACGGAGCTTGTGTGAACAACAAATGGCAATAAGAGGGCAAATTATAACACAACGGAGCTTGTGTGAACAACAAGGGACAATAAGAGGACAAATTATAATACAACGGAGCTTGTGTGAACAACAAGGGACAATAAGAGGGCAAATTATAACACAACGGAGCTTGTGTGAACAACAAGGGACAATAAGAGGGCAAATTATAATACAACGGAGCTTGTGTGAACAACAAGGGACAATAAGAGGGTATTTGGTCTTTCAAAATTTCCTTTCACACCCGTCACTAAGAAAATAAAAAAATATAAACCCACCCTATACTTATCAGAGGCCTTTATGGTATCAACCAGTTGAATAACCTTGTAAAGTTCAATAAGTTCACCCTTTCTCCGAGGAAAACATCAAATCTAAGCTAACCCTTGTAAGATAATCATTCCACCCTTGGGTTCATCCTAGTAGCTCGCCATCGAACCCTTTCCAAGAAGTCCTTTTTTGGGATAATAAGATCAATTTACATGCACCCTGAAGTTCTACTAACTTTACTACTAGTAACAGAGTACTGCTTTAATGGCTTGATTGATTTATCCATTATTTTCTTCAGTCGTGCTATTAAGTCGGTACACATGTATGTTAAATGTGTGATCCAAATTATGATAACCAGCATTATCATGTACTTAGTACAATTAAATTTAATTTGTTACATCTTGCTCCAAGTAATACCTTAACATCCTGAGTACAGCAAGAACAAACTTTACTAATTCACTAATTATGCCCCTACAATCAGCAGACTTTATTAATTCACTAATTATGCTCCTACGATCAGGAGACTTTATTAATTCACTAATTATGCCCCTACAATCAGCAGACTTTATTTATTCACTAATTATGCCCCTACAATCAGGAGACTTTATTAATTCACTAATTATGCTCCTACGATCAGGAGACTTTATTAATTCACTAATTATGCTCCTACGATCAGGAGACTTTACTAATTCACTAATTATGCTCCTACGATCAGGAGACTT
>NW_013677571.1:3149-4321 GCF_000517525.1 Limulus polyphemus | reverse complement strand
CTCCTACGATCAGCAGATTTTACTAATTCACTAATTATGCCCCTACAATCAGCAGACTTTACTAATTATGCCCCAACGATCAATACACTTTACTGATTCACTAATTATGCCCCCCTACGAATATCATTAACGTCAATAAGAAAGAAAGACTGTCTCTAGTGTGTTTCAACAGTAGAGTACGTAAATTGACAAACAACGACGTAGAAGTGTAATGAACTGTTTTTTATTTGGGGGAACAAATTACATGTTCCTTCTAAGGTTCCTGAAAAACACAGACCAACGTTCCCCAAATAAAAACCATTTCATTACACTTGTACGTCGTTGTTTGTCAGTTTACTAAGGGTCCACTTTTCTTTCTTCTATCCAGCCACTCTATAAACCAATTAACTGGTCGTTATCCAACCCCTGATTTTCTTAGTTGATTGTACGTGTGGCACCTCATCAGAATCTAAATACACCGAACCCTTACCATAAAATATAACAGATTAGTAAAACAAGGCTTCAGTTGGTGTTCACTAAAGATATAATACTACAATAAATTATAAAATTTATTTTATCAGACCTAACCCTACAGAATTAAAACAAACTGGCCTATTATTTCCAGGACAATTATCACCACTTGTAAATTAGTAGTAACATCATTTTCAGGCACGTGCCCACTGTTTATTGATCTATTTAAAATGAAAAAGAGGTTTGCATATCTAATCTTTGACTTCCTTTGAAACCCTGGGGAACTTTGGAGAGAAAGTGATAGTCTGGTTCTGGTGCTTTTTTTATATATATTTTAATTTTTTATCTACAATATTCAGGTTAATTTGAATATTTCTCAAGGTCACGACTATTGTTAACTGGAGTAAATCGTCTTTATATTGTTGCGTCATCGAGTCACATGACTACTGTGACACAACGTTTCTAGAACTATCATGTACTTTGGCGAATGTTCTAGTTCTTACTAGATATAGGGTAGGCTGGTATATAAAAGAGGGGAATGTAATGTCTGGGTAGATAGTGTGTAATTGATCTGCAGTCAGAAGTATTATTGACGTTCGTTGATATAGCGTTGCTATTCTTTCCGAATATAACTTTACCGAAACACTCAACTTCAACAATCGCGCTAAAACAAACGCTATATCAACGAACGTCAATAATACTTCTGACTGCAGATCAATTAC
>NW_013677571.1:0-3139 GCF_000517525.1 Limulus polyphemus | reverse complement strand
GAAAAAAATTAACTAACAAACGGAGACGTAACAATATACAAATTAAAATACAGTTTTAATATTCATAGCAGCCAAAGACTACCTGTTATAAGTTACGACTGAAAAATTAAATATTGTGGAAATATTTATTTTTAATCTTCGCTAAAGTTTTTCATAATATTTTAAAATAGAATATATTTTTTTTTTGCCAGTTTGTTAGACACGTACGTTTTATTGAAAGACGATAAACTTGTATGTCCATCTGTCTATTCATCTATCTATTTAGATAAAGTCATTTTTATAAACGGTCGCCAAGGTTTAAGATATACCGTTATTTAATATTAGTTCTTCAATTTCTCGATAGGTTCGCGAATTTCAAACAATGTTTCAAGATTATAGAAAAATCAGGTTGAAAAGTAGAAACAGTTCAAGGTCCCCTGGAATTCTAAGACGTACGTTGTCAATACAGTGAGCCCCCCCCCTCAGTAACTCGGCGGTAATTCTGAACGTCCATAATACTAAAAAACGGGGGTGGGGCACAGCACAGATAGCCCATTGTGTAGCTTTGCGCTAACAACAAACGAACTGGCTTAGAGAAACCGAAACACAGATCGAGCTTATTCTGCTTTTCCCGTTGTCTCTTGAAGAGCGGCAGAACTGCTCGAGGATTCCCTTGTGTGTTTGTTTTGTTTCTTTTCCACTATGGGGGAATTTCTTTATATATATTTCTGCTTTGTACTGGTGTATTTTTATATATGTAACTTAGATTAGTTGAGAGCATGCGCAGTATTTAGAGGCTCCCAATTCTTTTGATTTTTCATCGTGTAGTTTTATTGGTTTTGTTTGTGCTGTTCACACCACGGGTATCGAAACCCGGTTTCTAGCTTTTTGTTTGTGGTTTTATATAAAAGGTTAATACACCTTCAGGGTTAAATTTGGAGAGTATTTAAACAAAACTGCCCACCACAAGGTAAGCTTGAAGTTCCTAAATCCGTTTCATATTCCATTATCAAACCTTTGGTTAAAAGAAAATTTCGGTTGAAATCTGGGAACGAGACTATTTAACAAGCTGACGTAAGAAGAGGAAGTGACGTTACATGTTCTAAAATATAAAAAACAAACAAAAACAAATGCTAGTTTCATAAAAATGACCTGTAATTACTAGCTAAACGTTTCTTGCAATTTAATAGTTTTCGAGAGTTGTTGAATAGAATTATTTTGTAATAATAATGAAAACAAAAATAAAGAGGAACTTTATCTATTTCGATATATACACATCACACGTATAAGATGTTTTTAATCGAAAAAAAAAGTTATTCTTCGGCAGAAGAAGACGTGTAAAACATATAAACTGTTATTATGTCATGAGCATGCGCACTTTTATATTCTACTTTATTGCAGTGTGTACGGTGATTAAAACAAATCCTACCTTCATCCATTCAAATACACTGGTGCTTGAAGAAACTTGTGACAATATATACTGTAATTCCTTAAAAATTATTCCCACTAAACTACAGAACTACATTTTGAGGCGGAGTTAAACCCCTGAAATACATGAGTCACATAGGTTGTACTAGTTATCTGTATAATTCATCGTGTCACGTAGGTTGTACTGGTTATCTGTTTAGTTCACCGTGTCACGTAGGTTGTACTAGTTATCTGTTTGGTTCACCGTGTCACGTAGGTTGTACTAGTTATCTGTTTGGTTCACCGTGTCACGTAGGTTGTACTAGTTATCTGTTTGGTTCACCGTGTCACGTAGGTTGTACTAGTTATCTGTTTGGTTCACCGTGTCACGTAGGTTGTACTAGTTATCTGTTTGGTTCACCGTGTCACGTAGGTTGTACTAGTTATCTGTATAGTTCACCGTGTCACGTAGGTTGTACTAGTTATCTGTATAGTTCACAAGTTAAACACGGAAATAAAACTGTCTTCTTTGTTTTTATGAAGTCGTTCTTTTCGTTCTTTATATTAGTACATATTCTCATATGCCTGTCTTTAGCCGGAACTATATCTCGTTGTAATTCAGATATATGATACATTGTAATTCAGATATATGATATATTCCGTTTGATCTAATCTTCAACGGACGTAATCAACTATATGTGAAAAAACTTTGTAACATGTTGAATATTTATCAATGCTATTTGGGGAACTCTGGAATTTTTTTAATAAAAAAATATTATGGGCACAAAGGCAGATCAATATTACAAAATATTATACTAGCCGAAACGAAAAGGCCTAAGTACATACAAAATCTAATCGTACAGCGTGCATGAGGCGGAACCTTCCAGCCATACATTATACATGTGATAGTAGCAGCTTACACATTTAAATGACAAGTTGCGTTTATGGGAGCTGCATCTATCGATCTTCTGTCCGGGCTCGATGTATCTTAGCTGTTACGTTCTAATTGCAAAGGAATTTCAAGGAATGAAATCCTATCGTCCTGATTTGTGTCTACTTTTACTGTACACGCCTTTATTGTTAACACATGAGGTCAAAGTTCAAAGTACTGGATTTTCATTTTCGATCGACCGCTGTATTGTTATTCAGGGGAACCGTAAGTATGATTTTGTATTAAACTTTATCGTAACAAGGACTAACTTTTCGATAATTCAACAACAGGTAAAAAAAACAAACACGCCTATTAAACCTGGAAAATTAATTATTGTTATTACATACGACCTCTAACTGTGGTCAGAGTTTAAAGTAACAAAACTTTGATAAATCAACAATTTAATAAATCGTTGTTCACTTAGTTTTTCAGTTGGAGGTTATGGGTAATACAAAGTCCAAGTTCAAAACAACAGGTTTTACTTCTCGTTACTTAGCCTGACAAATGGATTGTTGTCCAAGCTACCATGAAATACAAGAAGTCCCCCAAGACCTTCTTCACTGTCCTTTTCTATCTGTGCTGCTTTTGTAGATTAGTTTCCACGATCCTTTTTTATCTGTGCTACTTTTATAGATTAGTTTCCACGGTCCTTTTCTATCTGTGCTACTTTTATAGATTAGTTTCCACGGTCCTTTTGTATCTGTGCTACTTTTATAGATTAGTTTCCACGGTCCTTTTGTATCTGTGCTACTTTTGTAGATTAGTTTCCACGGTCCTTTTCTATCTGTGCTACTTTTGTAGATTAGTTTCCATGGTCCTTTT
>NW_013677570.1:11902-14671 GCF_000517525.1 Limulus polyphemus | reverse complement strand
TTTTGATATTACTTGTGACATAACCATTCTCTGGATATTGGTTGTGATATAACCATTCTCTAGATATTGCTTGTGACATAACCATTATCTGGATATTGCTTGTGACATAACCATTCTCTTGATATTGCTTGTGATATAACCATTCTCTGGATATTGCTTGTGACATAATCATTCTCTTAATATTGGTTGTGACATAACCATTCTCTTAATATTGGTTGTGATAAAACCATTCTCTTGATATTGGTTGTGATATAACCATTCTCTTGATATTGGTTGTGATAAAACCATTCTCTGGATATTGCTTGTGACATAACCATTCTCTGGATATTGCTTGTGACATAATCATTCTCTTGATATTGGTTGTGATATAACCATTCTCTAGATATTGCTTGTGACATAACCATTCTCTGGATATTGCTTGTGACATAACCATTCTCTGGATATTGCTTGTGACATAACCATTATATGGATATTGGTTGTAATATAACCATTATCTGGATATTGCTTGTGACATAACCATTCTCTGGATATTGCTTGTGACATCGATGCTAGTTAGATTAAGTGTTAACTTTCTTAGAATTCTTGCTCAAAGATGCATAAGGGATATGTACGCATAGCCGTTCGTCAGTTCGAACTGATAGACTAGAGGGAAGGTGGCTATCGAACAGCGCGTACCGCCAACTCATAGGCCACTCTTGTTTGATTGAATTAGGCCGTCACTGTAATAGCCACGACTCTAACGAGCTGATCGCATTTTTGTTGTGGATTCACAGTCATGGAGCGGTAACTGATGAGCCACGCCTGGGCCAGGAACCAGTGAGAATTAACTCGGTCTAACGAAAGCTTGCTGTAATAAACCTTTGTGTAACATTGTGTGATGAGATCATGTTCTGACAGTGGTATTTTAAATTAAGAAGTTCGACTGTTAATTACCGGTGAAAAATATGTGTAAGTACGATATATTAGTTAACGAAAATGTATAAAACATCGGGAACTAAAGAAGATCAAAAATGTCATAAGGTATTAATTAGTTACTTTTATATCAAGCCTAAATAAAATAATTATAAATGGTAGAAAGACACTCAAAGTTGCTATTAGTAAGTTTTATCTATCGATATTCAGGACAAAGGATCGTAACTAGGGCACGTAAGAATTCGGTTTCTCTCTGCTGTTAAGTAAAATTACAGGAAGGATAAATTAATGTAAGAATTTAAAAGATACATTAACCTGTAAGAATAAAGAGTGGACAAGGAATTTCATGTCAAATTGTTTTACAACTCGGAAGCTGGATGATACAAATACTTGTACAAATTGGTATGTGTTTTTTCTTCTTCACTATAAAAGTTATTTAGAAAATTCGGTGAAATATGCAGCATTGAATTCTCTTATACCACACTTTTAACGTTTTTACCCGAATTTAGGATATAAATCAGAATTATTCTCGTCTTTATTCTATGTGGACGTTTTAAGATAGTCTCTCAGCCCAGCAGTCAGTAAAGACAACGAAAAGCTGTCAGCAAGTAAAATACATTAAACGTTACTGTGAAGAAATATTTTCATTTATTTGTTCTCTAGTGTGTGTTTCGTTCCTTTGCTGTCCTAGTTCAGTTTATTACTTGCATTAACATTATGGAATCTACATCTTTTGAAGCTTATCTGCTAGATATTAGTAAACCTGAATACTACAATTACAAAGGTCTACTTCCTAACGCGAATCTTTGAAACTATAAATATAATATTTTTGTCATATCACTTTCATATCGGATTATGTTTTTCAAGCAACAACGTATAATGAATCATTTCCGTAAAAAATATTATGTTGTTACAAGGTTCTCGGTTTATCATCCACTTTAATTCAGTATCTGATATTGTTAAAAGGTTCTCGGTTTATCATCCACTTTAATTTAGTATCTAATATTGTTAAAAAGTTCTCGGTTTATCATCCACTTTAATTCAGTATCTGATATTGTTAAAAGATTCTCACAACAACATAATTTCTCCTTTACTGAACAATTTGTCCATAACACAACATAATTTCTCCTTTCCTGAACATTTTGTCCATAACACAACATAATTTCTCCTTTACTGAACAATTTGTCCATAACACAACAACATAATTTCTCCTTTACTGAACAATTTGTCCATAATACAACAACATAATTTCTCCTTTCCTGAACAATTTGTCCATAACACAACGACATAATTTCTCCTTTACTGAACAATTTGTCCATAACACAACAACATAATTTCTCCTTTACTGAACATTTTATCCATAACACAACGACATAATTTCTCCTTTACTGAACAATTTGTTCATAACACAACGACATAATTTCTCCTTTACTGAACATTTTATCCATAACACAACTACATAATTTCTCCTTTACTGAAAAATTTATCCATAACACAACAACATAATTTCTCCCTTACTGAACAATTTGTCCATAACACAACAACATAATTTCTCCTTTACTGAACATTTTATCCATAACACAGCAACATAATTTTTCCTTTACTGAACAATTTGTCCATAACACAATGACATAATTTCTCCTTTACTGAACATTTTGTCCATAACACAACAACATAATTTCTCCTTTACTTAACATTTTGTTCATAACACAACAACATAATTTCTTCTTTACTGAACACTTTGTCCATAACACAACAACATAATTTCTCTTTTACTGAACAATTTGTCCATAACACAACAACATAATTTCTCTTTTACTGAACAATTTGTCCATAACACAACAACATAATTTCTCC
>NW_013677570.1:7487-10902 GCF_000517525.1 Limulus polyphemus | reverse complement strand
TTTACTGAACAATTTGTCCATAACACAACAACATAATTTCTCCTTTACTGAACATTTTGTCCATAACACAACAACATAATTTCTCCTTTACTGAACAATTTGTCCATAACACAACAATATAATTTCTCCTTTACTGAACAATTTGTCCATAACACAACAACATAATTTCTCCTTTACTGAACATTTTGTCCATAACACAACAACATAATTTCTACTTTACTGAACATTTTGTCCATAACACAACAACATAATTTCTACTTTACTGAACATTTTGTCCATAACACAACAACATAATTTCTCCTTTACTGAACATTTTGTCCATAACACAACAACATAATTTCTCCTTTACTGAACATTTTATCCATAAAACAACGACATAATTTCTACTTTACTGAACATTTTATCCATAACAGAACAACATAATTTCTTCTTTACTGAACATTTTGTCCATAACACAACGACATAATTTCTCCTTTACTGAAGAATTTGTCCATAACACAACGACATAGTTTCTCCTTTCCTGAACAATTTGTCCATAACACAACAACATAATTCCTTCTTTACTGAACATTTTGTCCAAAACACAAGAACATAATTTCTCTTTTACTGAACATTTTATCCATAACACAACAACATAATTTCTTCTTTACTGAACACTTTGTCCATAACACAAGAACATAATTTCTCTTTTACTGAACATTTTATCCATAACACAACATAATTTCTCCTTTACTGAACATTTTGTCCATAACACAACAACATAATTTCTACTTTACTGAACATTTTGTCCATAACACAATAACATAATTTCTCCTTTACTGAACATTTTGTCCATAACACAACAACATAATTTCTCCTTTACTGAACATTTTATCCATAACACAACATAATTTCTCCTTTCCTGAACATTTTGTCCATAACACAACAACATAATTTCTCCTTTACTGAACATTTTGTCCATAACACAACAACATAATTTCTCTTTTATTGAACAATGTTTGTTTTCGCTATTTCATTTGGTATGCCCCCCAGTGGCACAGCAGCATGTCTACGGACTTAGAACGCTAGAAACCGTGTTTCGAAACTCGTGGTGGGTTAAACACAGATAGCCTATTGTGTTGCTTTATACTTAATACAAACCTTAATACTAACCTAACTTAATTTCAAAGAAACAAATAAATCATTTCGTATATTTTACAAAGTTAATTTTATTGTTGTTCTTTTTTTTTATGGAGTTGGAGAATTACTAATCTAATTTTTGTGAAGGATTGTTTAAAAATACAATATTATTTAAAAAGAATGACTGTTTGTGAAGGATTGTTTAAAAATACAATATTATATAAAAATAATGACTTTTTTGTGATATACTAATATCAGCTGGGAAGACATGAGGTAGACATTATTTTACGATATTCTATTTATCCCTACCCTATAAGAATATACAACATTATTTTACGATGTTCTATTTATTCCTACCCTATAAGAATATACAACATTATTTTACGATGTTCTATTTATCCCTACCCTATAAGAATATACAACATTATTTTACGATGTTCTATTTATCCTACCCTATAAGAATATACAACATTATTTTACGATGTTCTATTTATCCCTACCCTATAAGAATATACAACATTATTTTACGATGTTCTTTTTATCCCCATCCTATAAGAATATACAACATTATTTTACGATGTTCTTTTTATCCCTACCCTATAAGAATATACAACATTATTTTACGATGTTCTATTTATCCCTACCCTATAAGAATATACATTATTTTACGATGTTCTTTTTATCCCCATCCTATAAGAATAAACATTATTTTACGATGTTCTTTTTATCCCTACCCTATAAGAATATACAACATTATTTTACGATGTTCTATTTATCTCTACCCTATAATAATATACAACATTATTTTACGATGTTCTATTTATTCCTACCCTATAAGAATATACAACATTATTTTACGATGTTCTATTTATTCCTACCCTATAAGAATATACAACATTATTTTACGATGTTCTATTTATCCCTACCCTATAAGAATATACAACATTATTTTACGATGTTCTATTTATTCCTACCGTATAAGAATATACAACATTATTTTACGATGTTCTATTTATTCCTACCGTATAAGAATATACAACATTATTTTACGATGTTCTATTTATCCCTACCCTATAAGAATATACAAAATTATTTTACGATGTTCTATTTATCCCTACCCTATAAGAATATACAACATTATTTTACGATGTTCTATTTATCCCTACCCTATAAGAATATACAACATTATTTTACGATGTTCTATTTATTCCTACCCTATAAGAAATGCAGGCGTCAGATCCGAACGAGGTGCCCTGAGGCCGTCTCTGAAATTTGGTAGTGATCAAGCATGGGAAACACGTCGGTGCCCCTGGAAGGTGACAGAGGGGGTTAAGTTTGGTTGATATCGGTTAAAAACTGCTGTTTCATGTATATATATATATATATACACACACACACATATATATATAGATTCATGGTTTAAATCTATATCAGACGTCTTTAGATTTCAATATAGATTGAAAAATTACCAAACTTCTTTGACTGGCTTTTTTCTGTACAGTAACTTATAACAGTTGGAATTTTAACCAGATTGCTTTATTTACATCCTCAACTCTGTTGCATTAACGTGTTTTATTAAATAAAAGTTATTCATTGTTTTTGTTCTGTTAAATACATTTGATTAAATTACTAATAATTGATTTATTCTAAACATTTTAACCAGTTTTACGTTAGGTTAATTCTACACATGATAATTAATTCCAACAAAATAAATTAATGTCGCTTGAGATTCTATTCGCATGAACACACTACATTCGTAGTGTTGACCGTAAAATTAACTAACGTAGCTTAGTTAGTGTTCGCGCTTTCACATTTAGTTTAACGTAATATAACAACAATATGGAAGTGCGCGAGGACTCGTACTGTCGATAGTGTTTGTTCAACAATGCTGTTTCCACGTGTTTGGACAATTATACAAGGTAGACCCAGTCATTGCTAGCTGAAGCAACATTTGAGAGTTTGTACTGTTAAGTGAAAATCAAATTATCATTTGTTGCGTAAATGTTTCAATTTCAGAATCATTCCAATTCAATAAGTGTAATTAATCGTTACGTAATCCTAAATTCAGTTTGTTAAAAGTTTTATACTTTATACGTTAATGTATGCTTCTGGATCATTTTCCAGACGGTTCTGCTATGATTAGTGTCTGGAGAAAAACTTCAGCAGATATTTCCATTGCAACATCTCAGCCAACAATTGGTCTAGTTATCAACGCTATTTTCAAATTTTGAACAACTCGACTTTCAAGATCTACATGTTTCCGTTTATCAACGTTATATTTTCAGATCTGTGCAAG
>NW_013677570.1:5112-6487 GCF_000517525.1 Limulus polyphemus | reverse complement strand
GGTATATAGTGTAGTATCCAAGCATTATGTTTAACATGGTATGTAGTATAGTAACCAAGTATTATGTTTAACATGATGGTATATAGTATAGTATCCAAGTATTATGTTTAACATGATGGTATATAGTATAGTATCCAAGTATTATGTTTAACTTGATAGTATATATAGTATCCAAGTATTATGTTTAACTTGATGGTATATAGTACAGTATCCAAGTGTTATGTTTAACATGATGGTATATAGTATAGTATCCAAGTATTATGTTTAACTTGATGGTATATAGTATAGTATCCAAGTATTATGTTTAATTTGATGGTATGTAGTATAGTATCCAAGTACTATGTTTAACATGGTATATATTGTAGTAACCAAGTATTATGTTTAACTTGATGGTATGTAGTATAGTATCCAAGTATTATGTTTAACATGGTATATAGTATAGTATCCAAGTATTATGTCCTGTTAACCACTAGGTTATGCTCAGCCTAAATCTATGTATACGTAAACCAAAACGGAGTTGTTTCTTATGAGATTCTAACCTAAAAACAAAGGAAATAAAATTGTCTATTGCAAGTCCTTGTCGATATCCATTAACTCATTACACAAAATGTCTGCGTTGTGGATATTCCATCTATCAGACATGATCAAAAAACAAATGTAATTAGACAAATTAGAATAAATTAGGAGTTGAGTGCTTACACCAACAACGTTTTAGCACCTATTGTCTGCAGCCAGTTATGGGAGGCAATCACCCCTCACATAAAATGCAGATTTTAAAATAACCTTCTAATAGAAATAAACCACCATATATTTCTACATAACCTTTAATTAATTACTATGAAGTTATAGTTATACGAACAATAAACCCTTACCTTGATAGTTAGTGCTTAGGGCACTAGGATCGCGAACTAGGAGTTCGAATCCCTTCACCAAACATGCCAACATTTTTAGCCGTGGAGACGATATATTGTAACGGTCAATCACACTAATCGTTGAAAAAACAGTAGCCAAGAGTTAGCGGTGAGTGGCGTTGATTGGCTACCTTTCTCGTAGTCAATAAATTCAAAATTAGGTACGGCTAACGCAGATAGTCCTCGAGTAGCTTTGCGCGAAATTCAACAAATGAGCAAACCTATTGCCGTGTATTGTGTAGTGATCTTGTCAGATTCATCTCGAGCTGTAAAATCTTGATTTATTGCTATTACAGAGACACCAGTCACCAACAGAACCAGGTAATTTTAATAGCTTTAGTGATCTTGTCAGATTCATCTCGAGCTGTAAAATCTTGATTTATTGCTATTACAGAGACACCAGTCACCAACAGAACCAGGTAATTTTAATAGCTTTAGTGATCTTGTCAGATTCATCTCGAGCT
>NW_013677570.1:0-4103 GCF_000517525.1 Limulus polyphemus | reverse complement strand
CATGTTAGCTTATAGCTTCATAGTTTATACAATCAAAATATGAACATGTTAGCTTATAGCTTCATAGTTTATACAATAAAAATATGAACATGTTAGCTTATAGCTTTAGAGTTTATACTGTAAAAATATGAACATGTTAGCTTATAGCTTTAGAGTTTATACTGTAAACATATGAACATGTTAGCTTATAGCTTCATAGTTTATACAATAAAAATATGAACATGTTAGCTTATAGCTTTAGAGTTTATACAATAAAAATATGAACATGTTAGCTTATAGCTTCATAGTTTATACAATAAAAATAATGAACATGTTAGCTTATAGCTTCATAGTTTATACAATAAAAATATGAACATGTTAGCTTATAGCTTCATAGTTTATACAATAAAAATATGAACATGTTAGCTTATAGCTTTAGAGTTTATACTGTAAAAATATGAACAATATTAGCTTATAGCGTCATAGTTTACACAGTAAATCAGTTTATCAATTTAGTTTTGCTTGATATCACTATCTGTCTTTGTTAAGGCCTTTAGGTAACGTGGGTATTCCTTGAGTTCTACGAAAAACGACGTCTATAAATTTAAATATAAAGAACTGCATTATTACGAAGGTGAATAAGTCTAAGAAAACGGTTACTTTCATTTTAACCTATATATATGTAAAGGACCAGTTAGTTTGATGCTGTACAGGAATAAGACGTTAAGCCTAAGATAACAAACTATCGGTCAGCACGAAATCTAAACATCCGCATTTTTGTGATCTTTAATTAAACCTAATGAATTGTACGAGCTGGCGTCTGTCTAATAATGAATTTATATAAACTGTCGAAAAAGGTTAGCCGATGTTGTGGTGTTTCATAACCACGTGGTTTCTTATAACGACACAGGATCCGATATTAGTATCTCCTTACGTGCCATACAACCATATAGGTTTCCATACCGACACGTTCACTAGAACATAGGATCCGATATTAGTATCTTCTTACGTGCCATACAACCATATAGGTTTCCATACCGACACGTTCACTAGAACATAGGATCCGATATTAGTATCTTCTTACGTGCCATACAACCATATAGGTTTCCATACCGACACGTTCACTAGAACATAGGATCCGATATTAGTATCTTCTTACGTGCCATACAACCATATAGGTTTACTAGAACATAGGATCCGTTAATGCTTCTATATGTGATAACCCTCGGCAATTCAGCGGCAAGTCTCACAACTTATAATGCTAAAATTTTGGTAGGCAGAGCACAGATAGCCCATTGTGTAGGTTGCTGTTGAATAACAAAACAACTATATGTGATACAATTTCTTTCGGTATTTCCTAGATATAAAATGAAGGGGAAAAAAGGAAGGGAAGATCAGGAATCGTGGTTTATAGTTCAGTTAATAGCAGAAAAAATACTTGTTTCAAATGAATTCAGTGTTCGTAACGAATAATATACTACGAAGAAAAAGGCAACTTTTAGAATGTGTTGGTAATCTACAAAATAAAATGTTAATATTATTCAGAGGAACTGGAATTTATCAACTTGATGAGCACGTTTACTAAGCAGCCAGGCTAGAGATCACTAAGATCCAGAGCAACTTTTAAATTACTGACTTGAGAGATAACAACCATCTCACATATCTTACAAATAGAACTAAAATCCTCCCAGTGGCACGTCTACGGACTTATACCTCTAGAAACCGGGTTTTGATACCCGTGGTGGGCAGAGAACAGATAGCCCTTTGTGTAGCTATGTGCTTAATAACAATCAACAACAAAAAGAAGAAGAAAAAACTGGTGCGCGAATTATTACAAAATGTTTGTTTAGTAACGTTTTATGATATTCCTTACTTATTCACAAACTAACTGTTTGAAATTGTATCAATATTATCTACGCTTCAGGGACATTATAGTTTTGAAACTTACTTATATTAAATATATATATATATCTATAGTAATAGCTAATTAAGATGTTACTGTATACCCAACAACGGCAAAATATACCAAGATACAGTGATACCTTTACAAATATTATTACAAAAATATTTGAATTTTCGAAGGCCCTAATTGTAGCGCCATCTATCGTCTTTCTGGTATTTTACTAAGTTGCCTAAATCCACCAGTTTGATTATTCCAAGATTTCCTTTAGTACAGAAACGTTATTTATTCTATAATAAAAGCAGCAAAATACACAGGAAGATATTTTAACAATAGATAAACTTCAATAAAACCTGAATCAAAGCCTGTAAGATCCAAAACTACGACAACTTTTCCTGTAAGATCCAAAACTACGACAACTTTTCCTGTAAGATCCAAAACTACGACAACTTTTCCTTTCACAGGAAGGAGCTTTTTATCTTTTCATTCTTAGTTTTTCGTTTCTGTCTGCGGAAACTTTCTTTGCCCATTTTTTTAAGATAAATTTCTTTCCCTCTCTGGTCACAAGAAACACCCTTTTCGCTCAGCAGTTCTAAATAATAGTATCGTCATCTCATGTTTGTTTGTTGTTAAGAGAAAAGCTACACTGTGGTCTATTTGTGATGTGCCCACCATAGGTATCGAAACTCGGATTTTATAAGCCTTCACATTTACAGCTGAACCAATGGGAGGAGATTCTACGCTTTGAAATAGGAAAAAGTAGATAATAAAACGGTTAACGATTCGCTGAAAAATGATGCTCAAAGAAGAGCAAATAATGTTGAAGAACTATCGCATCAAACAAATTAGCGACCTTGATTTTCACATAACTAGAAGACCTAACACGTAGCTGTCGTTTTGGTATATTTTTAGTTAATTTGAGCATTTTCCTCGTGGCTCAGCGGTAAGTCAGCGGGCTTATAACGATAAAAATCGGGTTTTCATACCCGCGATTGGCAGAGCAAAGGTAGTCCATTCTGTAGCTTTGTGCTTAAAAAAATATCCCCAACCCTTTCTCACCATTTTTGACCTGGTTAATTCCCAAATTTAGGGTCAAGTTTCTACTTCAAGCCTTATCCTCATCCAGTAGTTTATCAACCAAGGTACTTCACAGTCATTCATTGCACGATTTTAGTGCCCTCTTTTGTCTAATAATGGAGTTAGTTAAATTTAAAATCACAAAGGATCCTTGTCTTGTTGTTGTTGTTTTACTTACGGGTTTTATGTTTAATACACGAATTATTTATTTATATATATAATGTGGAAATTTTGTTTCCTTATTAACGTAGTATGGATCTGATAAATGTTTATGCAACCAACCTATGAAGGTTTGTTTTTGTTAAGCACAAAGTTACATAATGGTTTGCCTACTGTGGATATAGAAACATGAGTTTATACATTATAAGCTCTAAGCCTTACCTCTGACCCTCTTGGTAGCGTTATATAGATTGTTATGGTCATTATTTATTAACGAAAAGGTTTTATCTTATACATTAATGAAAATAAATATGGAAACATTGGTGAAATATACTTTATAGCAGAAGAAATAAAAGATAGAATCATAATTAGGTCTACCACTTCGAATAGCCTGAACCATGAGGACAGTAACAACTGTTTACATTAGTGTTTACTGTGTACACTGTAATAGTACACAAAACGTTTTAAACAGGTGTTAAGATAGTAGCCTGAACCACGAGGACAGTAACAACTGTTTACATTAGTGTTTACTGTGTACACTATAATATTACACAAAAAGTTTTAAACAGGTGTCCAGATAATAGCCTGAACCATGAAGACAGTAACAACTGTTTACATCAGTGTTTACTGTGTACACTGTAATATTACACAAAACGTTTTAAACAGGTGTCAAGATAGTAGCCTGAACCATGAGGACAGCAACAACTGTTTACATTAGTGTTTACTGTGTACACTGTAATATTACACAAAACGTTTTAAACAGGTGTCAAGATAGTAGCCTGAACCATGAGGACAGCAACAACTGTTTACATTAGTGTTTACTGTGTACACTGTAATATTACACAAAACATTTTCAACAGGTGTCAAGATAATCGCCTGAACCATGAGGACAGTAACAACTGTTTACATTAGTGTTTACTGTGTACACTGTAATATTACACAAAACATTTTCAACAGGTGTCAAGATAATCGCCTGAACCATGAGGAC
>NW_013677569.1:9701-13374 GCF_000517525.1 Limulus polyphemus | reverse complement strand
TAAAATTACAATGAAAAATATATATCCAATACGAAGGATCCTGGAGTACCAACTAAGACTACAATAAAATATATATCCAATACGAAGGATCCCTGGAGTACCAACTAAGACTACGGTAAAATATATATCCAATACGAAGGATCCCTGGAGTACCAACGAAGACTACGGTAAGAATATATATCCAATACGAAAGATTCCTGGAGTACCAACGAAGACTACGGTAAGAATATATATCCAATATGAAGGATCCCTGGAGTACCAACGAAGACTACGGTAAGAATATATATCCAATATGAAGGATCCCTGGAGTACTAACTAAGACTACAATAAAAATATATATCCAATATGAAGGATCCCTGGAGTACCAACGAAGACGAGAAAAGCAATTTTAAAATTTTTATGGCGGGATGTAACAAAACAAAGTGATTGAAAACTCTTACACACAAGTTGGGTTTTTTTATAAAACGAAATAGTTTTTTTTCCTTTTTTTTCAAATTTAACTTTTTTATTCAAACAGTTGGTCAGCCTCCACACAAACATAAACGAGTATCTGGGTTCTATCTGTACAAAAATAGTATAGATAAAACCCAGATACTCGGTAGCAAAAAAATATTTCGAAAGAAGTTTTTACAGTTTACCTGATATTTGGATCCAGTATTTACCATGAATAATAAAGCAAATGTATGTGATTAAAAAGTGTGTGAGGAAAACTTTTAAACTTCATTAAACTATACTAAAAGTAAATTAGGAGTAGGCAAGTTCGGACGACGTCACCATATGTGTAAGCGAAGGGGGGGGGGGGTACATAGGAAAAGTTTTTTGGGAATGGATCTGTCATCCCTCAGAGCCCTATCTCAGAAAGCAGTGTTTATGTGTTAAGGTTTTATGTGTGATTTTCTTCATATGTTTATAGACACTTACAGTCCCGGTACGATCACCTGTTAGGTTTTAATACTTATTCCCCATATCCAGGTTTGATGTCTCTAGATAAGTCAATCGGTTTATCAGTTTTGATCAGACCATTCGGCTCAGTGTCTCTTGTACTAAAGGTGTTTGGTAAGTTGTGTAGTAGGTTTAACCTCGCAATCATTGAGACGCCTCACACGGCCTTCAGATTCGTTCAGAGATCTATGTACCTAACTTCATACATGAGTAGTCTAGACAGGCCATTTATCTGTTTTCAAATATAAACTACCCAAACCAAAAAAATGTTTCGTACGCAAATTTTCTCCTTAGAAATAAACAAAGAAAATAACAGTAATAGATTACGTCACAATAAAAAAACTGATCATAATTTTTAACAAAACTTTCTTTAATGGGGCCGTATACGGGTTTCCAGCAAGAAGAACTTTAAATATGAACTAAACCCTTAAAATAATAGGTCTTAACTATACACTGTAAACATATACCTGACTAGGATAGAAATTAAATATACACTGTAAAGATGTAACTGACTAGGATAGATATTAAATATACACTGTAAACATGTAACTGACTAGGATAGATATTAACTATACACTGTAAACATGAAACTGACTAGGATAGATATTAACTATACACTGTAAACATGAAACTGACTATGATATATCTTAACTATACACTGTAAACATGAAACTGACTATGATATATCTTAACTATACACTGTAAACATGAAACTGACTATGATATATCTTAACTATACACTGTAAACATGAAACTGACTAGGATAGATATTAACTATATACTGTAAACATGTAACTGACTATTATAGGTCTTAACTATATACTATAAACATGAAATTAATTAGGATAGGTCTTAACTCTATACAGCTAATATGTAACTGACAATAGTGGGCTTTAACTATACACAGTTAACTGACAAACCTCACAGAATATCTGCTCAGCCCAGCTTTGGTCAAAGTTCCCCAAGATGATTCTCACATCTTTCTCCTGTCAAAATCAAGACCAATTATTACATTGTACTTTTTATAACATCAAAACATCTTAGAAGACAGCTGTTAAAATCTAAGACAGTACTGCCAAGTTATTCTACATTATACTTTCTCCTGGTGTTTGCTCTCACTGAAAATAATATCAAAATATTCAACTAAATACATCTAATAGTTGTTATTCTTAGACAAAAT
Organism: Limulus polyphemus; assembly: GCF_000517525.1. Taxonomy (NCBI): domain Eukaryota; kingdom Metazoa; phylum Arthropoda; class Merostomata; order Xiphosura; family Limulidae; genus Limulus; species Limulus polyphemus. Next base: position 11,252 of record NW_013677569.1, on the reverse strand, counting down.
CTCACTGAAAACTTCTACAAAAACTTAGTGGAAAATTACTAGTTTAAAACATAGTGAGCTTTAAACTGTTTTATTATTATAACTCTGGCACTCTGCTGTTCACGTTTTGGGCAACAAAAAGTTGCCCCCCTCCCCTGTAGCAAGGCGGTTTGTCTGCGGATTTACAACGCTAGAATCCGGGTTTTTATACGCGTGGTGGGCAAAGCACAGATAGCCCATTGCTGCTTTGTGCTTAATTTCAAAGAAACAACAAAACGTTTTCGAAAGACTAAATGTGTTTCGTAATACGGAGTTAAAAAATTTCAGGTTTTCTTTCCTCCCTCGTGGTATTTACGTCACCTAAATACGTCTTATCATTATAACTCTGTCCATATTATTTGCGTCAATGAAAAGTATATTTGAAACCTGATGGAATTATTTTAAACTTAGCAGAGCTTACTATTTTGAAAACGTTAAGTTAGTGCAAGCTCTAGTTTCACAAAAATTATTAAAATCTGGTTCCCAAATGTACATTTTCCCCTTTACTATTACTTTTAAAATTGTTGCTGGACAGAAATTCCATCTTGAAAACAATCTAATCGATTGCTGGCGGTCGCCTTTCATGTTTTTTTTTTCTCTCTCTCTCACTAGTATTTCATGAACTATTCATCAGACGTTACTCGACGTTTTGGTTAAGATCGATCGCTTTTTTTTACAAATATCAGTTTAAAATTTTACCCGACGTTACACTAGCCACTAAGAGGCTTTGTTAATGACAAATCTAACGTTTTGTAGAATTCTAATAGAGAAGCTAACAAAGACTTCCAGCAAGTCGAGGACGTGAATTACATTGTAATTGTAGCACATTCTATGTAGACCATTACAGATTAAACATCTGGACATAACTCATCCGACAGGTCAAACTCTGACCCTAAGTAACGTTATGATGTCTTTGTACTGAACTGACCTAAGGAGCTGGACGTAGCTTAGTGGTTAACGTGTCAGACTTTAGTTCATTTAGTTCAGGAGGTCCAAGGTTTAAGCCGCGATATGCAGCTGAAGACATTCTACACCTGGAGTTGCGGGGGCGTTATAAATGTGACAGTCAGTTCCGATATTCCATTATGAACGATGTCACCATGTGGTTGCCTCTGATCAGTCAGCATTTCTAAATGAACCATGGGCGTTTAACCCATGTGTCGCATATGGTTACGTTCAGGACTGAAATCATCAATTATTAGAATAATCTAAACAAGAAAAAATTAGTCTAAAAATGTCTTACAACAATGCACGTGTGATCATGTTTGTTCGGATGTGCAAGTTACAACATTTTCTGGTTTCTCCGTCTTAGTTTTATATCCAAGGAGAAGCTATTAAAGCTATAATCCCTTATTTTGAACTACTGACCAGAGGGTAGAAACTCAATCAACAGCGCCCTACTAACTGTCTGCCGTCATCCCTTATTTTGAACTACTGACCAGAGGGTAGAAACTCAATCAGCAGCACCCTACTAACTGTCTGCCGTCATCCCTTATTTTGAACTACTGACCAGAGGGTAGAAACTCAATCAGC
>NW_013677569.1:5310-9039 GCF_000517525.1 Limulus polyphemus | reverse complement strand
AGTACTGACCAGAGGAAAGAAACTCAATCAGCAGCGCCCTACTAACTGTCTGCCGTCATCCCTTATTTTGAACTACTGACCAGAGGAAAGAAACTCAATCAGCAGCGCCCTACTAACTGTCTGCCGTCATCCTTTATTTTGAACTACTGACCAGAGGAAAGAAACTCAATCACCTGCGCCCTACTAACTGTCTGCCGTCATCCTTTATTTTGAACTACTGACCAGAGGGTAGAAACTCAATCAGCAGCGCCACTACTAACTGTCTGCCGTCATCCTTTATTTTGAACTACTGACCAGAGGAAAGAAACTCAATCACCTGCGCCCTACTAACTGTCTGCCGTCATCCTTTATTTTGAACTACTGACCAGAGAGAAGAAACTCAATCAGCAGCGCCCTACTACCCAATATCTATGCTTAAAGAATGACTATCAAAACAACAAAAAGTGCTGGAATATTTTGAGGTATTGCACGGATTCAAGCTTGGCCTGCAAGTTCCGAAATTCATAGTTCTGCCACAGAAGCAGCCTTCACCATGAAACTACCTGTTTGTAGTTATGCCCAATGGTACACATGGGCTACCTGTGCAGTGCCCATCACGAGTAACGGACATACCGCTGTGCCACTATTGGGGGGGGGGGTCAAACTACATGTACATTACATCTCATCATGCTTTGTTTGGTATTGGTTTGTTTCGGATATAAAGATAAATCCGCCTGTAATTTTGAGAAGACATAATAGATGGAAAGCAACTAGTCAACAGCACCCACCGCCAACTCTTGGTCTACTGTGATCGAAAATTGAGATTTTGCTAATACTCTTATAACGCACTCACGGTCTAAAAGCGTGCTTTGATTCACAGTCTGTCTCAGTAAACATTACCCCAGATTCAAAAATACTACTGCAGGTAAAAACGTACATTCCAATCAACTTCCTGCTATAAAATATCCACAATACGAAAAGTTAGTTTGTTTGTTTGTTTTGGAATTTCGCGCAAAGCTACACGAAGGCTATCTGCGCTAGCCGTCCCTAATTTAGCAGTGTAAGACTAGAGGGAAGGCAGCTAGTCATCACCACCCACCGCCAACTCTTGGGCTACTCTTTTACCAACGAATAGTGGGATTGATCGTCACATTATAACACCCCCCACGGCTGAAAGGGCGAGCATGTTTGGTGGGACAATATGAAAAGAGAATCTAATTCTTGTAATAAACTACATATTTTTTAGACACGTCAACTTAAGACTACTACTAAAGTTGTTGACAGTATTGTTATTTTATCGGGTTGTTTATAACATTTTCCCACCAAATATAAGTTTTTTAGACTGTTTGTCTTGGAGCAAAGCCACATTAGGCTATCTGCTGCTTCAACTGCAGGGAATCGAACCCCGAATTCTGGCGTTGTAAGTCCGTAAACTTACCACTGGAACAACTTTACAAGGAATTCAATGGTTATAATTTATTTATTCGGGTTATGTATTAAACTTCCACACTCGATAGGGAGAGATTAGTGTTGAACGTTGTGAATATTATTTTGTTTTCAGTTTGTGTTTAAAACAACATATTCGTAGGGAGAGAAAGAGATTAAAATGAACGGTTTTTGTAAGTATTGTTGTGTTAATTAAATATTGTTGTGATAGACTCTTGAAATATTGCTTGAATTCTTCATAACCTCTGAATAGTGCTTGACCCATAGTGCTTGTATCACATTTCCACGCACGTTTTTATTTAGGAATATTCTAAAATTAATGCTTTAAATATCAATTTTCAAAGGTGTGTGTGTAATTTTGATGCAAACACTGAAATTTAAACGAACTTGTGGTTATTATTATTATTTTCGGGATATGTATAGAGTTTTTCAAATACGATATCTCTAGAAGAGTATTAAATCAAAGGACGTTAAAAATCTATCGTTTACACTACACATACTGTGCTTGGAACGTTCCACACTCGAGAGTATCGCGTGCCATACACGATTTAATATAGTTACAACATGGTTCACAAAATGGATATTTTTTATTATTTAAATTTCGTTTTCGCATTAACTGAAGGTGTCGCCACTGTTTGTAATCTCACGTTGTTACTTTAAGTGCACACGTGACTTTACTTGTTAAAGAAGGAAACGTTTCTACCTCATTGATTTGTTTTTATTTTAACGTTTCTACCGAATTGATTTGTTCTTATTTTTTTAGCGCAAAGCTACACAGTGGGCTATGTGCGCTCCGACCACCGCGGAGAATTGAACCCCGAACTTCAGCGTTGTAAGTCTATGAACTTACAGTTTATCAGTTAATTATTCTGAGAACTAACACGGAAGAAAACAAGAATATCAAAACACAGTTTCCACCCTACTCTTATTTTGTCAAATATAAAATATTAATAAATATTTAAAACAGAAAATGTTTGTCATAATGTTTAATTATTAATGCTCCTCTGCTATTTTTTACGTATTTTTTTCATGTAAAACTTTCCCATAGTCAGAGTTCAGACGGTGAAAAGATTGTTAGAAAATATTACTGGCAAACAAATATATTTGAATTAATTAAACAACTCTGACGACCGTATAAAATCCACATACGTGCTGTAAACTGTGACGACCGTATAAAATTCACATACGTGCTGTAAGCTGTAACGACCGTATAAAATCTACATTCGTGCTGTAATCTGTAACGACCGTATAAAATCTACATTCGTGCTGTAATCTGTAACGACCGTATAATATTCACATACGTGCTGTAAACTGTGACGACCGTATAAAATCCATATACGTGCTGTAAACTGTGACGACCGTATAAAATTCACATACGTGCTGTAAACTGTGACGACCGTATAAAATCTACATTCGTGCTGTAATCTGTAACGACCGTATAATATTCACATACGTGCTGTAATCTGTAACGACAGTATAAAATCTACATTCGTGCTGTAATCTGTAACGATCGTATAATATTCACATACGTGCTGTAAACTGTGACGATCGTATAAAATCCATATACGTGCTGTAACTTTTGTCCTATATAAAGTTCTGTATAACTGGAAAGATAGAAAATTGATAAAATGGTTGGGTTAAACATCATTCAACATTTGCTTGGATCATCATTTATTTTTTGGAATTTTACAATGACTAGATTCTGTATTTTCTGCCTTGAAACAAGCCGGCATATTACATTATCCACGCTGTGACGTGTTGAAACAAGCCGGCATATTACATTATCCACGCTGTGACGTGTTGAAACAAGCCGGCATATTACATTATCCACGCTGTGACGTGTTGAAACAAGCCGGCATATTACATTATCCACGCTGTGACGTGTTAAATATATTTAACAGAAGATAAAACATAAGAGAAATGTGAAACTAAACGGTTTAAAGACCAGTTTCCATAGTCTGCTACTATTGATGACATCAGAAGATAAAACATAAGAGAAATGTGAAACTAAACGGTTTAAGGACCAGTTTCCATAGTCTGCTACTCCTGATGTCATCAGAAGATAAAATATAAGAGGAATGTGAAACTAAACGGTTTAAGGACCAGTTTCCATAGTCTGCTACTACTGATGACATCAGAAGATAAAACATAAGAGAAGTGTGAAACTAAACGGTTTAAGGACCAGTTTCCATAGTCTGTTACTATTGATGTCATCAGAAGATAAAACATAAGAGAAATGTGAAACTAAACGGTTTAAGGACCAGTTTCCATAGTCTGTTACTATTGATGTCATCAGAAGATAAA
>NW_013677569.1:2110-4485 GCF_000517525.1 Limulus polyphemus | reverse complement strand
GTATGGGATGAATCCCACTTAGATAGACTTGTATGGGATGAATCCCACTTAGATAGACGTGTATGGGATGAATCCCACTTAGATAGACGTGTATGGGATGAATCCCACTTAGATAGACGTGTATGGGATGAATCCCACTTAGATAGACGTGTATGGGATGAATCCCACTTAGATAGACGTGTATGGGATGAACCCCACTTAGCTAGACGTGTATGGGATGAACCCCACTTAGCTAGTCCTGTATGGGATGAACCCCACTTAGCTAGTCCTGTATGGGATGAACCCCACTTAGCTAGTCCTGTATAGGATAAAGGCATCAGAAGATAAAACATAAAAGAAATGTGAAACTAAACGGTTTAAGGACCAGTTTCCATAGTCTCTTTCAAACTTCAAATCTTTAACTTATCGTTTCGACTATTTACCTGCAGCCATCCAATTCATTTTAAAATCTTCGTTTGTTTATAGTGAATCAATATTTTGAACCAAAAATTCAATTCCAGGACTTTATATGGGTTGAATTGGGTGCCTGCCTCCCTATATTGGAAATAGGGGTTCTTATCTCTCAGTATTCCGATACCTGTTATTAATATATGTGTATTAATATTTTAATAATTTCAGGGATAACAATGAATATAAAATAATAAATAGAATAATTAAACAGTTAAATTTTTTCATAATTGTGTGTTTGTTGTTAAGCTCAATGCTAAAAAATGCTGTACCCACTACGGGTATCGAAACCTAGTTTAGCGTTATAAACCTTACCACTGAGGGCTAAACAGTAAAAACTGGCGATGGAAATTCTAGTTAATATGAGATGTGTGATCTACAGAGAAACACCAACAACTTTAGAGATCTTATAAGAAAATTAGTTAATCAATTTTTGAGGCTGAATATATTTTAATACACATATATTTTGAAAAGTATTGAACAAGTATTGGTACAACATTAACAAGAAAATAAGAGAGAGAGGCTAGCTGAGAAAAGATAAAAATAAAGGAAGCCAAGGAATAAAGATGCTTGATGAACTAACAGAACTGATGAAAGGACAGTCATAATTGTACAGCGCCCACACGACTCTGGAGAATCAGAAATGTTCTATCAGTAGTTTTATAACTTTTACAAATAACTTTTAATACAAAATAATCCAACTAAAATATTGATAGCAACTGGTGGTAGGAATTCTAACTAATAGCGAATACTTGATATATAAAATTAAATAATAATCATATTAATGTTATGTAATCAGTTTTCACATGCAATAACATTTACGTTTCAATGCATATCTGCTGTGGGCTCAATTCTTCTCACACGACTGTATATTTGTATTTAAAGACGGCTTGCTTGTCACGTGACAATACTTACTTTTAACTTGTGTACAGCCGACTTTGATTCATCTACAAACCCGTGTTGTGAAGCTATCTCGATTTTCGCTGTCTCGAGATCTGTCAGTAGTTTACTGTGGGGCTGGTTGGGAGGAAAAGAAAGGATTAATACATATATTGATTTGAATGTATAACTATATTGACAAAGAATTGTAGAATATACGTCTATCTGTTCATTCATCCGTCTATATATGACCATAAATCACTCTGGTGTTCTCTACAAAGATAATCCTGTATTCTACTGATGAACTTGTTACACGTAAAGGAATTATATTACTATATAAATCTATGTAACTTAGAATGGATTTATTAAATCTACTACTGCGTTAGTTCCTCAAGAATGTGATAGTAAGTCCTAAGCTATGTAGCTAAGTGGGGTTCATCCCATATAGATCTAGCTAAGTGGGGTTCATCCCATATAGGTCTGTCTAGCTAAGTGGGGTTCATCCCATATAGGTCTGTCTAGCTAAGTGGGTTACTATTGATGACATCAGAAGATAAAACATAAGAGAAATGTGAAACTAAACGGTTTAAGGACCAGTTTCCATAGTCTGCTACTATTGATGACAGACTATGGAAACTGGTCCTTAAACTGTTTAGTTTCACATTTCTTTTATGTTTTATCTTCTGATGTCATCAGTAGCAGCAGACTATGGAAACTAGTCCTTAAACCGTTTAGTTTCACATTTCTCTTATGTTTTATCTTCTGATGTCATCAATAGTAACAGACTATAGAAACTGGTCCTTAAACCGTTTAGTTTCACATTTCTTTTGTTTTATTTTCTGATGTCATTAGTAGTAGCAGACTATGGAAACTGGTCCTTAAACCGTTTAGTTTCACATTTATCTTATGTTTTATCTTCTGATGTCATCAGTAGTAACAGACTATGGAAACTGGTCCTTAAACCGTTTAGTTTCACATTTATCTTATGTTTTATCTTCTGATGTCATCAATAGTAACAGACTATGGAAACTGGTCCTTAAACCGTTTAG
>NW_013677569.1:0-1894 GCF_000517525.1 Limulus polyphemus | reverse complement strand
GACTAGGTGGAGTATATCATAATATGTAGTTACACGGACTAGGTGAGTATATCATAATATGTAGTTACACGGACTAGGTGAAGTATATCATAATATGTAGTTACACGGACTAGGTGAAGTATATCATAATATGTAGTTACACGGACTAGGTGGAGTATATCATAATATGTAACCTAGTCCGTGTAACCAGTATATCATAATATGTATCTCTGTGGGCCATGTAGCTCATCGTTTGTAGCTCCGTACATATAGGTTTATATACTTCAATAATTTTTAAAATGAGAGAAAATGCTTAGTTTCTGAGATTTTGTGTCTTTCTATAAAGTGTTTAATTTTCTATAATTTACAGAGAGATTAAACGCTAAAAGGAACTTCCATTATTGTAGTCACAATGAACAATGTTTGACACTTAATGTAACAATACTTAATATAACATTATTTGGTATCCAATGTAGCAAGGTTTAATATTTAATATAACAATGCTAGGTGTATAATATAACAATGTTTGATATATAATATAACAATGCTAGGTGTATAATATAACAATGTTTGGTATATATAATATAACAATGTTTGATATATACTATAACAATGCTGGGTGTATAATAAAACAATGTTTGATATATAATAATGCTTGACATATAACAATGCTGGGTGTATAATATAACAATGTTTGATATATAATATAACAATGTTTGGTATATAATATAACAATGTTTGATATATAATACATTGATGAGTGAAGTAACCTTTGTAATAAAACTGGTTTATATGAAGAGGCAGCTATGTTTGAAACTCCATACAATATATTTAAACCTATTCCTTTGTACAGTACTTCTTCTCTCACTGATAAATGACAGTATTACAAACAATAGTTTCCTTCCGTACCGAGATGTATATTTCATAAACAACAGATATTTAATCTGGACAATTATACCGACAACTCTCTCTCTCCGAAGCTTTGGGGGGACGAAGAAGTGGAAAAAAATTGAAACACTATTTTGGTGACGACATCAGACTTCGACTATATAAATTAAAAAACACAAACACGTTAAGTGACTTAACTTACCAGAGCATAACGTGGGGAATTCTGGTAAAGAGTACCAACTCGTGTCCAGTTGAAATGCTGCAACAGGGCGACTCTTGCTGGATTGAATGCAGTTTCGCTCGGCACTACTCGGAAAAAGTTCGGGTAGTTTTCCATAGTATACATCGGATGAGTGTCAGCATAGGTTAACTGCACATAGAAGGACATAAACGTTATCAATTAAGCTGCATCTTTTTATTCAATTAAAAAAATATATATAGGAGATCACGAAAATACGACAGCAAAGTCAAGACAAATACTTCGCCAATTATTTTTTTAGAAAACGTCAACATTGTATTCAAATATCCCGCTTGACGAAAACCGTCGATAAATATTGTTACACTGAAGTATAAAATAACATTTTTATAATTATGCGAAATTTCCCTTGTCAGTCGACAGCTGCTGCCCAAGTATATTGATTATTAAAGTCGAACTCTAAGGAGACTCCTGGAGGAACAAAGGCCAGTGCTCAGGCTAGTGCCAAATTCTAAAGAAATTGGTAGAAAGACAAAGGCCAGTGCCCAGGCTGGTGCCTAACTCTAAGGAGACTCCTGGAGGAACAAAGGCCAGTGCTCAGGCTAGTGCCAAATTCTAAAGAAATTGGTAGAAAGACAAAGGCCAGTGCCAGGCTGATGCCAAACTCTAAGGAGACTGGTAGAGGAACAAAGGTCAGTACCCAGCTGGTGCCAAATTCTAAGGATACTGCTGGAGAGACAAAGGCCAGTGCTCAGGCTAGTGCCAAATTGTAAGGATACTGCTGGAGAGACAAAGGCCAGTGCTCAGGCTAGTGCCAAATTGTAAGGATAC
>NW_013677568.1:0-11680 GCF_000517525.1 Limulus polyphemus | reverse complement strand
CCCAAAGAAGTCAGCACAAAGTTATGTTATTCTACTGTAAATAGATGTAGTTTACAACCGCGTTGTTCAAGAATAATATAAAGATTAAACATCCAGCATTATCCTCAAAGGCCCGGCAGGTGGTTAGGGCGCTCGACTCGCAATCTGCGGGTTCGAATCCCCATCACACCAAACATGCTCGCCCTTTCAACCGTGTGGGCTTTATAATGTGATGGTAAATCCCACTATTCGTTGGTAAAGAGAGTAGCCCAAGAGTTGGCGGTGGGTGGTGATGACTAGCTGCCTTCCCTCTGGTCTTGCACTGCTAAATTAGGGACGGCTAACGCAGATAGCCCTCGTGTAGCCTTGCGCGAAATCCATAACAAACAGTTATCCTCAAAGTTTGGAAGTAGTTTTATTTTATAAAAGTAATTCATTTATTAGTCGAACTCACTATAAAGCTGGTGGATACACTATGCCTTCTTTCAATCAGGATTTCACCTTGCGCAGTCACAATATATATGAATAGTTCCATCTGTCACAGTTGCAAAACATTCTTATAACTCGCGTGTTTGTCAGGTTGGCAGCACCGAAACAAAGATAATTGAAAAACACTCACTCTTTACTAGAAAGTTCCAAATCTAGGTGATTCTATGAGAACCCATTGTCTGCTATATAAATAGGTGTTACTAATGCAGATAACATGGTGAAGCTGAATGTAAGTCTAGACTCTGGAACATTCTATAACAATAACAAAGCCACAGCGAAGTAAAAGATAAGTATTGAAGCATTGAAATCAAATGCGATGCCTCTCCACTGCTTTGGCGTTACTGATTTTGCAAATTTTGCTAGCTGTCTTTTGTTTTAATTAACGTTCTTCCCCTCAACATTAATATTTATTTCTTTTATCTTATTTTCTCTCATGTTTCTTCTTCACTTCGTCCCATTTAATTTTTCACAATATGAAAACTAATTTTCTATTTTTTGTTTGCATTTCCTGTTAAATGAGTTGAGTACATTATATTAAAGTGATTTTGAAGCCTCACCGTGTTGCCTCAACTAGTGCATCTTTACAACAGCTACGCTGTGTAGTTCCCATTGCAAGAGGTTCCGTCGTAAGGCTTTCATTTTCAAAGCACGTCTATCTTCCTTGCTGCTTTCCATAATCTATCTAGCGTAAGAAGGCGATGGTTTCTAAGCGTCTGTTTCTATGGCTCCATTGCACAGGAATCCACAAGTCTTGAATATCCAGCAACTTCGCTAGTATTTCTTAGTATGGAATAGCATGAATGCCATTCTCCAGTTGTTTGAGGTATGTAATGATTGAATGAAAAGTATATCTGGAAGCCTTATCTTGACGAATCCTTACCCTCTTGGTCTCGTTCTGTACAAATCCAGTATCACTATATAGTACATAGGGTCAGAAACATTAATCTGAGGGTAAGCAGGTATCTCTCATACACAAGGTTTAGCAACATATAATGCAAGTAGTACATACATCTAGGCTAAATGTTGTGCAAGGGTTTAATATGTTCTAAAATTTGAACATAAGGAATTCAAAACTTTTATATATAAACCACATATATATATATATATATATACTAACAGTGAGTAAATATGTATATCTGCATGTTACAATGGCATGAATGATTTCTTCACTAGGTGTACTGTTCAAACTTATGGTTTCGTCAAAAGTTGTAGATTACTATCGTAACCGGTGGTTTTAGCACAAAGCGTAGGGTATGGTTGTAATTTGTGTCTGGTGATTTCAGTATAGATTACAGTTGAAACTAAAGGTTTCGTCACAAGGTGTAGGTTACTGTCGAAACTAGTGGTTTCGTCACAAGGTGTAGCCTATCGTCGAAGCTAGTGGTAGTAGTCTAAACTGGTTGCTTCGCCACAAAGTGTAATTTATTGTTGAAACTGAGGGCTTCCATATTAGGTGTAGACTAGTGTCGAAATTGGTGGTTTTAGCATTAGGTGTAGTCTACTGTTGAAACCGGTAGCTTCGATATTTCGATAGTAGTAGTAGACTAATGTCGAAACTGGTAGTTCGTCACAAGGTGTAGAATACTGTCGAAACTGGTTGCAACATTAATTAATATATTTTTTCTAATGGTTTTTGTAATCTAAATTAAAAAAGGAGCTTATTATGAGATTTATTTTCGAGATAATCTTTGGCGTTGTACAGTTATTATTCATTTTGTTTTTAGATTAGAATACAGAAATAATAGATAATATATGAAAAAAATGTAACAATAATATAGTCAGTTTGTGTGAATTTGGTAATTCAATAAATTTTATACAGCTTGGTGAAAATACTTGAAGGTTTTGCAGAAAGTGTTTATAACCAGCCTCTCACAATAATTTATCTTTCAAGATATAACTGATTTAACTATCAAAGGACAGTTTCGTGAATTGAGTGGAATAATATATATATACTATATAATTATACACTTCTATATAGATATTTGTATTGAATCTTTAGTAAATCGACATGGGTTCGAATACGAACAGTAAAAAGTATGTGGATGAATATTTGTTTAATTCAAGAGCTTCAGAAATCTTAATTAGCATTAGTCCCCAAAGTGTTCCCAGATGGTTCAGAGATAAGTTTACAGACTTGCAAGCTAAAACCCGTGATTCGATTTCCCGTATTGAACAGAACACAAATATCCAATTGTAGCTGTAGCTTTGCGATATAATGAAACAAACTTCCGTAAGCATTGTCGTCTTAGCACAGAGATCTGCAGGACAGTGAATATATTTAATACTATTCCTCTCAGCTCTTTGAAACCCTGTACTTGCACTTAATCAAAATAAACCCCCACCCTATCAGTCAAAACAGAAAGCATGTGTATTAACATGTAGAATACACATTGAAAATACGACGGCACATATGTAAAACTTTATAATGTTTGTTTAACTTTATGAATATATAATCAGATATTATACTTTAAACTGGACAACATATAAAAACGTCCGTCAATTTAAATTATCCAGTTGGTTAAGGACACATTCTAATTACAATAACTTAAATGCAGCTGTTTCCATATCATAGCGATGTAATAATTTCTGCTGCCTATGTTATACCATGTCTTATTTTATGACGGAAATATCTGTAATTCATTGCTTGGGTCAAATAAGATACAAAACAAGTCAATGGGAGTCAACATTTTCTTTGATTGCATTCCGTAGATTTCAATACGTTTAACATCATTGTGATATTGCACACACATTTAAATAACATGAGATATAATACTTTCTAAATGTGAGAGGAGTACCTAAAAGGGATTTAAAACTCACGAAGTTTTTAAAAGGGATTTAAAACCTATGAAGCTCCTAAAAGGGATTTAAGACTCATAAAGCTCCAAATCAGACATTTGCACCAATGAATTTTACGTATTATCGATCTGCTTCTTGATAAAAATTAATGATTTTCCTGAAAGAAGTATCATACGACTAAAAGAAGAGGATGATTTTAAACAATGTTTTCAATATTTATATTTAATTATTATTTTTTATAAATTATCACTTTGTTTCAAGATGCTAAACTTCTAAGTGAAATGACATATCTAAAATAATAACAAATTCAATATTTCATATATTTGTGCTACAAAACTTATTTGAATTATAATAAATTCAACAAACAACAATATGTAACAACCGCAATTAATTATTGATTAAATGTTTGTAGATACCAATAAGAGATGGCGCTAAAGGTAATTATTTTTATCTTCTCTCTCTCTCTCTGTAAATTGTGTTTTCATTTTAGGTTACTGGTCATCCAAGATTTTAGCCTTTTAATTTGAACAAACTGCTTTAATTCTTTTCTATTTACAATATTAAAATTTCGTGAAAGTGTGAGTGTATACTTTAATATGATTTTTCCAAAAAAAAAGTTAATAAAATTAAAGTAAATGTCACATTATTTATATTTATATGTCATTTATTTGTAGTGTCGCCTAGTTGCTACTAAACAAGAACTTGAATCTTTTGAACTTACTGGATGAACAGAAGTATACATATATAGTGTTATCAAACCGTAAAACAACTGTAAACAAAAAAAAATATATTTGCTAAACGTTGTGATAGAAAGCTTATGAAATAAATAAACGTGATCGTAGAAAAAAAAAAGCTTTTATGGGTACTGAACTTATTTATCAGCCTCGATATGGACCACAGGTAGTTCAGCAGGAAGTTTAAAGGCTTATACCGCAAAAATTCGGAGGTCGATACTTGAGGTTGGCATAGCGCAGATAGTTTATTATACAATTTTTTGCTTAAAAGAAAGAAAGAAAGAAAAAGTTACGATAAGAACCTACGAAAATATCTATTTCTATAATTTTCTGAATTACCCTCTGTGGCTGAGCGGTAAGTCCGGAGGCTTCTAACACCAAAAATTGGGTTTCGATAACCGCTGTGGGCAGAGCACAAACATCTCATTCTGTAGCTTCGTGTTTAATAACAAATAAATAAAGGTTTGTTAGAAGTTAAGCCCAAAGCTACACAATGGGCTATCTGTGCTCTGCCCACCACGGGTATCGAAACCCGGTTTCTAGCGTTGTAAGTCCATTGTACCACTGGGGGCATTTTTTTATCAAATTTTAATTTGGAGATTTATTTCCTCATTAGACCAGTGATCCTTCTCTCAAAGAGATGATAGTATGTTTGTTTTAGAGCAAAGCCGCATTGAGCTATCTGCTGTGTCTACCGCGGGGAATCGAAGCTAGAATTTTAGCGTTGTAAGTCCGTAGACTTACCTTTGTCCCACCAGGGGACATAAATAAAGGTTTGTTTGTTTTTAATTAAGCACAAAGCTACACAAGGGCTATCTGTGCTCTGCCCACCACGGGTATCGAAACCCGGTTTTTAGCGTTGTAAGTCCGCAGACATACCGCTGTGCCACTGGGGGGCCATAAATAAAGGAATTTTTTCTGAATTACATATTTGAAAGACATTTATTTAGAATCCAGAAGTTCATTATTTAAATTTATTTTAAATTTTAGATAATATTGTTGATATTATTATAATTTTTTCAGAAAGCAGATTGTTCATACGGTCTTCCTTTTGGTTTTAACAACATTCCCTCTAACTACACAACATTAATATAAATGCCATTGTTTTACATTTAAGCGAATATTGTTGAAAATGTAATAAAATGATTTTTAATTAAGTACAAATCAGCGCAATGGGCTATCTGTGCTCTGCCCCCACGGGCATCGAAACCTGGTTTTTAGCGTTGTAAGTCCATACACATTCCCCTGAGCCACTGGGGGCATTTTAATTAATACTAACCTAGTAGTTGGAATATTAAAAAGAAATTTCGTGAGCAAAGAACTTTGAATAAGTATGTTAAGTTGTTTTGCAATTCATCTAAACATTTTACAGAAAATGGAAACAAAGAAAAACCATTAATAAAAGGATACATAAAGTTGTTATGACTTTTTAGTTATCTTCACTTTACTATTTCTATTAAGTTTTCACCTATAGTAATTATATTTAAATCCAACGCATCTTGCGCATACTTTACGTGTTATCAGTTTACGATAATATAAGGTAGTAGCTTAATAATAATTTAGTTAGTAGGCTGTGTACTGTTGTAGATGGAAGCTGGCTGGAAGAAAAACACAACTAAGGAAACGTCCTGACCTTAACGTTAACCGTTCTGATGAATACATTTTTCGTCAGCATTATTTAATATATTATCATTTTGTTTATTGCTGCCAACTCTCCAGTATAATAGCCCCAAGGAATTTTTGTGACTTTGGTCTGTTTATATATGGTACTGGAAACCAACACGGTCTTCATACAATAAATAAGTTTAGCTTTTCATCCTTGACGTTGTCAAATTACTTTCTGGTAAAACAATTTTGAGCAGCTACATATCCGTGAGATATCAAAACATCCCTATCAAAGTAATGGTGATTCTCCCAAACTGGCGACATGACTTTCTTCATAAAGATCGCAAAGAAATCATGGAAGGAGCCAGTGGTGAGAACATTTTGTTTGATTTTAGAGATGCTGCGGAGTTTTCAGTGCTGCTTTCCATGACTGGGCCTGGCCTGACTTTCATGTCATCAGAACAAATAGATGAGGATACATTGCTCAATAATGAAATTGAAATGTAAGCCTCAGAGGTGGAAATGGTAGACTTAGCACTCAAGAGTTTGAAGCATCCTATGACATCACCAGCCACTTCACCAGTGGGTGTACCAATTAAAGGGCCAGGATGTATGGGTTCAGCTGATCTCATTATGCTTAGTGAATCAGTCATCTCAATCGAGACCCCAAATCTGGAGGTAGCTCATTTTAGAATCGAGTAGAAGACGAAAGACTAAAAGAACAGTAGATCCAAAAACAAATCATGCTTAAATTCCCAATTCAATGATAAAGCTAAAAGCAAAAGTGGAACCATGTGTCCTATCAGAATGTTTTCACCAGAAAACTTAGTAGAAATGCTATGTGGGATACGAATAGTGGGGACTTCTAATTTCATGGCCCAACTAAAACCTTAAAAAGAAGCCAATGAATAGGTAGGTCAGGAGATTTGACTCCAAAACCTACATCAAGACTAGGAGCAGTTGTCTGTGCGGCAGCTACTACTGCAACTTCTTCAGTTCCAGATATGGTGATAATCACAAAGCTTCCGAAAGTAATTTTTATGCAACGCTGTTAAGATCAGGTAGCCTAGTAGAAGCAGACCAGGGCACTTTATAATTGCGAATAATGCTATCTATTGAAGTAAAGAGATCTTCCAACACAATTTGAGGCCGAATTGCATCAGCTCCAGGAGGATTTGGCATGTACTTAGAAAGCTCTTGCAAGAGCTATAGAGATTACTTGCGAGACCACTGTGGCACACTAGAAACTTTTAGTTGCATTGGAGGATTTGCTGTCAGAACCCTTGTGTATGTGTTTGTCAGTAATTTCTCAAAAATGGCTAAATGGATTTGGACGAAGGTTGATACACATTTGGACTATGATCAAACAAGGTCACGAAAATCTAAAAAATTCCTATCTGCTAACATGGAGACCGAGTTTTCACACTATGTTTGCTTTATAACTCAGTCAAAAATTATCGGATTTAGGTGAAACTTGGTGGACACATGTAGAATATTATTCCTCATTTTGCTGCCAAAAATGACCCGTATCCATTGATAATGACGGACATACGCATTTTTATGATCAACTCTGCATAGTGGAGGTATGCACTCTACTCATTGTCCTCTAGTTATCGTTGTAGACTTATGGTTTCATTATTTATACAGCATATACATATATATATATTTCATTATTTTTACATTACCATTTGTATATATATATTTTAGGTGTAGATGTGTTTTTATGGTTTTAAGTTAAGATTTAGGTTCAAGAGTTTTGTGTTAGTTTGTATTGTATATACATATATAATAGTATTGTCTGTTGTATTTCCAGGTAAATACTTCGCAAGGGTGGATGGATCTTTACCTAAGTTGGTATGGCATTTCATTGGGTTCATGAAAAGATACATACAAAGTTGTGGTTTCACATTTTGTATTTTGCAGTTTTTTATGGTTTTTTTTTTTTTTTTTTTACAATTACATATAAGGGGAAGCAACTTTTTCATCTCCTAAAATAACCTTCATTAATTATTAATTTACATAACTTCCGCCCGGGGACGGTTACTCCAGCTAGTATATACATATATTATTAGGTAGGTTAAATTTAGTGGTGCGTGTGTTTTATCAGTATTCCCGTGTTCAGTTTTTGTTTTACGTGTATTTAGGTTTTAAGGTGGGTTTTATTATATGTTTTGGGGTTAAAGGAATGTTTTTGCCCTCATGGTAAAGGTTATTCTGATTTGTAATGTGTTATCATTGTTTTAAAGGGTTTTATATCATGTATTGTATGCTTTCATTGTGTTATGGTTTTAATTAAGGCACTGATGTTTTCATTGTTTAAGAGTGGTGTTATTATGTTCTTCATTCCTAGAGGGTATGTCACATGATTCGTTGTTAAACGGTATTTCATGTGTTTCATTGTTTAAGGGTTTTTATTTTGATTTGTATTGTGATTTGTATTCTTATGCGTTATTTGTTAAATGACCCTTCTACAGCACAGTATCGAGTCTTCCTTCAGATGATCCCTGTAATAATTCGGTATTCTCAGAACCTGCAATTAGCGGACCTTATTGGCTGTTCTATGGTAAAACCATTTTTTCCTTGAAATACTACTGTTTAAAAGGGAAAATATATTAAAACAACATCAGCATGGAATCAACTAGTTAAACTAGAAATGTTACTAATACAGCTACTTTTATGAAATGCTCACACATTTGTATGATTGCGTCGCTGGTTATGATATTTTCCTCATAAGGTTTGTTTGTAATTAAGCACAAAGCTACACAATGGGCTATCTGTGCTCTGCTCACCACGGGTATTGAAACCCAGTTTCTAGCGTTGCAAGTCAACAGACATACCGCTGTGCCAGTGGGAGGCTGGATAGTAAAGAAGCATATTTGAGGAACCGGAATGGCGGTTCATGATAATGAGCATAGATTAGTTTGTTTAAACATGTGGAACATAATCTAGTAGTCTGTACACAGTGGTCATCAACCCTTGCAAAGTTCCTGTGACTCTTCCATTAGACAAAACGTGAGTTTAATTCAACAGCCAGGAAAAATCACGCCAAACAGACGTACGAATAGAACCCGTTAATTTTCAATTTTATCTTAAGTGTAATAATAGAGTCTCATTTAGGAGTTCGATATACGGACTTATCAATTGAAATGTAACGTATCTAATATCGTAGGAACCAAACTGTGGTAACATTTTACTTATGTTTTTACTGATCCATTTCTTAGAGCTCGACAGTTTGAAAATAATTTAACCATTTCAATTTTATCTTGGGAGTTTTGCATTGGAAATGCTAACTTATGTGTATTTATTACTTAAAGTCTGAGATTTTTATAGAATTTTCAAGTGGTTTGTCAATGAAAAAAAAGCAGGATTGCTGTTAACTTTTTGAAAGTGATAACTTCTTTTGTTGCAAGATAGTATTAGAAGAGGTGATTGTTCTGTGATTGATATTACGGAACAAATTTGATTAGTTAACAAGTTTTCACAAATCTGGGCGTGTCAAACACAACCTACTTCGATAAAGTTTTCCTACAACAAACTGATTAACAAGATTACATAAAACACAATCAAAGACAACCTAACAAATAAACATGTCAATTTTTAAATGTTCAGCTGAGAATAGGCAAACCGATTTATTCTCTACGTACAATTACAATACACATGCTTCTCCTCCCCAGTGGTTTAACAGTAAGTATGGCGGCTTATAACGTTTCAATACCAATGGCAGGCAGAGAACAGATAAACTATTGCGTTTAACAACAACAACAATGTAAAATATACTTCTAAAAGTTGCCTTACACTTTGATAGCAGGCCTAAAAGTTACCTTACACTTTGATAGCAGGCCTTCACAACAATAAAATATGTCATTTTAATGTTCAAGCTCATAACTGAAACGTTGTGGATAAACTTTTTGATTAGGTGATATTAATTAAAAACAACATTATAGCAATATTATTAGCGTATCGTCGTTTCTATAAATATTTATTTCCACTGTTTTAACAACTGAAAAACACTTTTAAATACTCAAAACGTTTTTTGTCGATGAACAGGGTGATTATAAAACCAGTTGGTCTATTCTAAAACCCATAATTCGAAAATTAATTAATAGAAAGTTATAGTATTTATTAAGTGAACTAATAAGGCGTTGGAAAAGACTATTACAATGCTAAAATAATTATCACCAGAGTGGACTGATCACGAAATTCGGACAGTCAACACGTTAACTTCAATGTGACCACCATTCACGTCGTCCCCAGTGGGAAGCAATAAGTTTACGGACTTAAAACGTTAAAATCCGAAGTTCCAAATCCCCACGGTGGACACAGCAGATAGCCCAATATGGCTTTGTTCTAAAACAAACAAACGAACCATTCATGTCCAATACTGATTATATTTGTGAGAGAACGTGATGCGCAGCTGAATGATACTGCCTAATTTTAAACAGCTACACTAATCTGGATATCTTTCAGGTCTGTTAAGGTAATCATAGACTTAAGAAGGTTTCTTAGCCAAAAAAATAAAAAGGGGGAGATCCGGAGACTGTGGTGGTTAATGTGGGGAAAATGTCTTCTGATAGTTCGATCCCTGAAAGTGTGTCCCAGCAATAACTTGACAATCAATATAATGTGGGGTGAAGCTCCATCTTTCACGAAGAATGTTTCATTCTAACCCCTCTTCTATAAATTTCAGGAATGGTAACATGTTCCAAGTTACACCAATAACAGATCCATTTCGTTTTACTCTGTTTTTGAGCCTCATTGATGTATAGAAATCTTCTTTTACCTCTTTCACGTCATTTCTGCACTACCGTTATTACCGTGACTGTAGTAATACTTCATGAGAACAATTCTAATGTTCAATGATCAACTGTCAGGAGTATTTTGTAATTACAGAATAAATCCTGATATTTCATGCTGTTTTTATACAGTCACCAGTACACATATTGTCTATAGTGCTACCTGCTGAAAAGTATGTTATTATCTCGTTACCTCATCTGTCAAGACCCCCAGTGGCACAGCGGTATGTCTGCGGACTTACAACGCTAGAACCCGGGTTTCGATACCCTTGGTGGGCAGAGAACAGAAAGCCCTTTATCTATCTTTGTGTTTAATAATAAACAACATCATCTGATAATTATCGTAGGTTCTGATGATCAGTTTTCCCTTTCTGAACTGTAGAATAGTCCAACCAACTTCATAACAATCCTGTAGATGTAGACATAAAACTGAATATTATGGACATCAGTAAACAGCAGAGAAAAGAAAAAGGTACAGAATTAAGGCACGCCGAATTGTATGTAACACCTACAGAAACGTGAGAAGCATAATTAGTTTTCTAGTAGTTATCTCCGAAATGTTTCAAAATTTAAAGATTCTTGGTGAAACCCATTAATACCGCTGGCTTAATTATAAGCACGATGTGACAAAACACTAAATGTTTTTGTTCTTCTTATTATTTTTATTAACTATAATTAACGGATGACAACTATAATTTTGAATAATGGGTTTCTTTTTAACTCCGTTTAGGGATGTTATTAACATCAAAACCACTAGCAAAGACAACTTTAACAAAGTTACATGGATAATGTGATATTATAAAATAATTTTTGATATTTTCAACCTCGACAGAATTACTTAAGTAAACTAAACACACCTACAGTAGTACACAATACTTAAACTAAGTTTATTATTCTACCATTTGTCCGTGTTCGTAGTTTTAACAAGAGATTTAAGTAAGTTCTGTGGCCTGATTTACACAGATTGCGTTTTATGTTTATAGTTCATTTCAGAAGATTTTTCTGTTTCATATATTAGGTCGTCAAGAAATTAATGTCGCGTTTTGGAACACTTTCATTAACCACCCCCAAAAAACGAACATCACGTATAATAGTTAAACGAACCGCCTAAACGTTTAGTATACTCTAAGACAGGGGTCACCAAACTTTTTTCACAGCGGGCCAGATAACTGAGAGAATGACGAGCGCGGGCCGCATAACCATTTTGTTCAATACAATACAGTGAATACACAAAAAATAAAGACAACAAACATGTTTATTTTCCAAAACGTTATCAAAGAAGGT